>NW_026000057.1:3495240-3505139 GCF_001458135.2 Marmota marmota marmota | reverse complement strand
CGGCATGAAGGACCACTCTCCAAGCCGCTGGCTGGGGTGGACAAGAGCTACAGAGAGCCAGGACTGCTGGAGCGGAAGTGATCCGCGTCCCCAGCTACCGGCGCCACCCGCGCTCAGGCGGTTCCAGCTGTCCCGCGGCAGCCACGCGCTGCTGCTGTCCCCAGCCGTCACCCAAGGCCTAAACACAGGCTCTCGGAACGTCGCGTCTTTCCTAAGAAGCAGAAGTCAGGTAAAGGCCAAACCCCTCCCACCTACTCACGTACCTGGAGAAAGCGATCCCCTTGTGGTGGGGAGTGCACAGGCCAAGACAGCTTTTGCCTTCACGTCTCAGCCAGAAAGCGTGTTCCTGCGGCCATCGGCCAAAATGGCGGTGCCTAGCCACCGCCTCGCGTAAGCCATAAGGACGTAGTACGCGTGCGCGACAGAGCGCGGGGCGGAGCCCTGGAGGTGGGTTAGGAGAGATGACGGTATGTGATGTCATAGGGCTGCGACCCCCGTCCTAAATCGTCGTTGGGGAAGCCAGGCTGTCGGTAGAAGTGGAGTGGGAGTGGCGTGGGTCTCTTGCCGGTCCTGAGAGCCTCAGTTGTGGCAAACCAAGTCTGGAAGCTGTAAGTGCGTGGGCTTTTCCCCAGCGTAGAGAACGGTTCTGGCGTTAGCAGATGCGTCCTCCTCAATCTCAATGTTTAACTCGCGGTCTCCTCCAGGCTGGTGGGCCGGGTGTGCAGGAGCTCTAGTCATTCTGGTACGCCAGAAGTGTCAAGCAGGTCCTATAGGCTAGTCCCCACGGCGCTCGCGATGGTGTTCTTGTCTTGGCTCCAGCTTCCTCTGAATTGTGTGCTAGGTTCTTCCAGGGCAGAGACCCAGTCTTCTCCGAGCTCGGTGTTTTAGCCACTTGGTGGCGTCCATCCAACTCAGTTCTGTCCCAATGTACAAATGGGCTTTTAATTTTTTTTTCTTTTTTCCTTTTCTTTCTTTTCTTATTTTCCCTTCTTTCTCTTTTATTAAGATGGTGGCCATTCAGCTTGTAGTGATGGCTACAGGTTTAGCTTATGAATGAACTTATTCAACCATTTATTCGTTCAATACATTACTCATTGCGTTTTTAAGTCTCAGGCCTTAGTTTACAGTCCATTGTCTCTGCCGCCTACCGCCACCACTGTCATCATTATTATTTTGCGGTGTTGGGTACTGAATCCAGAGCATTGTGCATGCTAGGCAAGTACTGTACCCCTGCCGCCTTCGGCCTCTTGCCATGATTTAATGAGTAATTATTCATGTGTGGCGGTATTGGAACAACTTAAGATCTGATGGGAGATGGTAAAGATTTTTTGGACTTGTTTAGCGTTCATAATAATGTTCAGTAGCAGTAACTGCACAGCCAGAGCAGTTTTATGTACTCTTCAGTGTCCAAGAAGTATTTTTTCACTTTTGTATAGATTTGCTAAGATTTACAAAAGATATGAAAGATGAAGGGGTATTTGAGTGATTCATTTTGCTATTAAATTTTAATTTTTACCTTTTTCAGAAAGATGCTCAGGTCCTGGTATAATGTGTGTATTCTTTGTTTCTACATAGAATATTTAAAAAATGACCACACCAAACAAAACACCTCCTGGTGCAGATCCTAAGCAGCTGGAAAGGACTGGAACAGTAAGGGAAATTGGGTCACAAGCTGTTTGGTCACTCTCATCTTGCAAACCAGGTAAAATAAAACCAAAAAGCTGTTGACAATAGTTAACTTACAATAATATCATTGTACACTGGATTAAGTTGAGTACTCTTTTTGTTTAGATGCTTTTTTAAAATTCTACTGATTGAGTTTTATTACATATTTTTGTTCAACTGCTTTTAGTCCTATGTACTTAACTAGAGGTCATAAGGTCTCTTCTTTATCCTCCCCATCTCTGCTATGATTTCATTGTCATTTACTTAACATTTTTTGTTTGCAGTTCTCCTAGATAGATAGATGCAGTTCTCCTAGATAGGATAAATGAGTGACACAGTTTTGGAGTGATTACATACCTTAAAGAATTTCTTTTAGCCTGGGTTTGGATGGACGTCTTGGGTAGCAGTTCTTTTCTCTTAATGTGTTAATGCTATTTTCTTATCCTCTTTTGCCATATTGCAGGTAATAAGACTTATAACTGTCTCCTGTTTTCTAAGTAACTTTGTTTTTTCTGGAAGCATCTAAGATTTTTCTCTTTATTCTTGTAATTCAACACTTGCCAGAACGTGGCAGGGCAGGCTATGTATTTATCTTCCCTCATCTATCTAACCAACAATTGGATAGGTATTTTCAATCTGCAGATTCAAGATAAGAGAAATTTCTTTAAGTTGAGGAACTTAAATTATAATTTTTTAAACAAGATATACTGATACATACCTATAATCCCATCTACTTGGGAGGCTGAGACAGGAGGATCACAAGTTCAGGACCAGCTTTGGCAATTTAGTGAGACTGTGTCTCAAAAAATAAAAAGTGGTTTAGTTGTCAAGTTCCCCTGGATTAATCCCCAGTACCCCTCCCCACACACAAAATATCTGTATACATGAATACACGTATGCGCGCGTGCGCGTGCTCACACACACACACACACACACACACACAATCTATTAGTTTGGTAGCTATTCTTCTTTCAGAAATTTTTATTACTTACACACTAATAAGACTTCTGTATCCATCCTCTCATGCAAGCATCTCTGCCCTTGAGGTTCTCTTCTCTTTTTATGAGTAGTTTATTGAGGTATAATTTACATAAAGTAAAATTCACCCCTTTTAGGTGTACAGGTCTCTGAATTTTAACAAAAATATGTGTCATTACAGTCAAATATAGAACATTTTTGACATTCTAAAGGTTTCCTCAAGCCCCTTTTGTAGTCATTCTTCTGCCTCTCACCTTAGCCCCTGAAAATTTCTGACCTGTTTTGGATTCCTTTGATTTTACCCTTTCCAAAATGCCATTATGAATATAACCATATATTATATAGCCTTTGGGTCTGGCTTTTTTCACTTAACATAATGCCATTGTGAGTTTTGCTGTTGCGTATAACAGTAGTTTGTTCCTTGTTTTAGTCAGTTTTTTGTTGTTTTTTTGTTTGTTTAGTTTTTTGCTGTGACCCAAAGAACTGACAAGAATGGCATAGAGGAGGCAATATTTATTTGGTGCTCATAGCTTCAGAGATCTCAGTTTATAGACTGCTGACTCTTTAACTCTGGGCCCCAAGTGAGGCAGAACATCAGCGCAGAATTGTGTGGTGGAGTAATGCAGCTCAGAACATGGCAACAGGAAGTAGAGAGAGCCGTGTTTACCAGGAACAAAATATAAATCTCAAAGGCACACCCCCAAATGACCTGCCTCCTCCAGTCACATCTTACCTGCCTATAGTTTCCACCCTATTAATCCATTAGAGGATTAATCCACTGAACAGGTTAGACCTCTCATAATTTAATCATTTCACCTCTGAACCTTATTGCATTATTTCACACATGAGCTTTTGGGATATACCATATATCCAAACCATAATATTCCTTTTCATTGATGATTATTATTCCACTATACAAATATATTGCATTCTAAAAAATTTGCTCAAGCACCTTTGTAGTCATTCTTCTGCCTCTCACCTCAGCCCCTAAAAATTTCTGATCTGTTTTAGATTCCTTTGATTTTGCCTTACTAGTTAATAGATAAGGTTTAAAGGAACCAGCTTCCAAAATGGTCCTTGGTGATGCCTTCTGATAATCATGTCCTCTCTAGGCCCCTTTCACATTTAGTCAGGGTCTCTGGAACGAGCAGAATATGGCAAAAGTGACAGTATGTGATTTCTGAGACTAGGTCCTAAAAAAGCATTAATACCTCTGCCTAGCTCTTGTTTGGATCTCTCGTTAATGGGGTGCAAACTAGCTGCCATTTTTCTTTTTTTTTTTTTCCCTGTTACAATTTATTTGTTCTTTTTAGATATCATGAAATTAGATTGTATTTTGACATACATACACAGCGTGTATGTACATATAGTACAATTTCTATAGAGTTATATATAGTATAACTTTCTATTCTTGTGGTTGCACATGATGTAGAGTTACACTGGTTGTGTATTCATATGTGAACATAGGGAAGTTATGTCGATTCATTCTAATCTCTTTCCTATTCCCATCCCCATTCCCTTCCCTTCATTTCCCTTTGTCTAATCCAATGAACTTCTATACGCCCCCATTGTATTGTGTGTTAGCATCCACATATCAGAGCAGCCTTTGTATTTTTGGGATTGGCTCCAGTTCCATCCATTTACCAGCAAATGCCATAATTTCATTTTCTTTATGGCTGAATAATATTCTATTGTGTATGTGTTCCACATTTTCTTTATCCATTCATCTGTTGAAGGCACCTAGGTTGATTCCATAAGCTTAGCTATTGTGAATTGAGCTGATGTGACTGAATCCTATAGTATGCTGATTTTAAGTCCTTTGGATATAAACCTAGGAGTGGGATGACTGGGTCAAATGGTGGTTCCATTCCAAGTTTTCTGAGGAATGTCCATACTGCTTTCTAGAGTGGTTTCCCCAATTTGCAGTCCCAGCAGCAATGTATGAGTGTACCTTTTCCCCCTCATCTTCACCAACATTTATGGTTACTTGTATTCTTGATAATTGCCATTCTGACTGGAGTGAGATGAAGTCTCAGGTAGTTTTGATATGCATTTCTCTAATTGCTAGAGATGTTGAACATTTTTTCATGTTTTTTAACTGTATTTCTTCTATGAAGTGTCTGTTCATTCCTTAGCCCATTTATTGATTGGATTATTTGGTTTTTTTGGTATTTTTTTGAGTTCTTTGTATATCCTGAAGATTGGTGCTTTATCTAAGGTGCACATGTTAAAGATTTTCTCCTATTCTGTAGGCTCTCTGGTCATGTTCTTGATTATTTCCTTTGCTGTGAAGAAGGTTTTTTGTTTGATACCATCCCATTTATTGACTCTTGATTTTTTCTTGCACTTTTGGAGACTTGTTGAGGAATTTGGTTCCTAAGCCAATGACATGGAGATTTGGGCCTACATTTTCTTCTAGTAGGTACAGGGTCTCTGGTCTAATGCCTAGGTCCTTGATCCACTTTGAGTTTTGTGCAGGGTGAGAAGTAGGGGTTTAATTTAGTTTGCTATGTATGTTTTTCATTGTTCCGAGAACCTTTTGTTGAAGAAGCTATCTTTTCACCAATGTATGTTTATTGTGCCTTTGTTTAGTCTGAAATAATTGTGTTTTTGTGGAATTATCTTTGTGTCTTCTATGTACCATTGGTCTTCATATCAGTTTTGGTGCCAATACCATGCTGTTTTTGTTATTTTAGCTCTATAGTATAATTTAAGGATTGGTATTGTGATGTGTCGTACTTCACTTTTCTTGCTAAGGATTTCAGCTGCCATTTTTTGAGGAAACATGGTCCTATGGAGAGGTTGGTTTGGCAAGGAACCATGGCCTCTTGTCAACAACCGTCCTCTACCTACATGAGCAAACCATCCTCAGTCAAGCCTTCAGATAATTGCTTCTGTAGAGATTCAGTTTGACATGACTATTGCCATCTTAAATTGTAATCCCCCTGAGCAATCTTTATCAGTTTTCCCTGCATGGTTTCCTATTACAGCTTGGCCTCTGGTGCCATCAGTAACAGGAATGTGCCTATTAACCATGATAAACCAGGTACATTCCAGCTTGAATGTAGTCACTTTTCTCCAGATTATTATATAAGCCCCCTCCTTCTGTCTCAGATTACAGGGATCTGTAAGTCTATTTTATCTTTCATTTTGAGGGAAAATTTCACTGGATACAGAATTCTAGATTGGAGTTTTTTTTCTTTTTCTTTCTGACATTCTCAGTGTTTCACTCCATTCTCTTAGAAGCAGTCTGACATAATTTTTTATCCCCTGCCCCCACCATGAAGTTCTGAGGATTGAACTCAGGGTGCTCTACCACTTAGTCCTTTGTTTCATATTTTTTATTTTGAAACGGTGTCTTGCTGAGTTACCCAGGCTGGCCTCCAACTTGCAATCCTCCTACCTTAGCCTTCTGTGTAGCTGAGATTACAGGCTTTTTGCCATCAATCTTGGCAGTTGGATATAATTCTTATTCTTATTTTTGTAGGTCAAGTGTTTTTCTGCTCTGTTCCTCAGCCTCTCCTCAATTTTATTTGTCTTTGGTTTTCTTTAATTTGATATGATATGGCTATGTGCGGCTGTTTTGGTGTTTATCATTCTTGATGTTCTCTGAGTTCCTAGATCTGTATCCTTCATTGATTTTTGGAAAATTCCCAGCCATTTTTACTTTAAATATTTCTTGTGTTCCTTTCTCTTGTTGTTTTCCTTCTGATATTCAACTACACATATTAATGCTTTTTATAATTACTGTTTCTAAGGGGTTAGAAGCTAGAATTCCTGTAGTGTCCTTGTTTTTGTCTCCCCTATTATTTGGGTTTCCTTAGAAATTTCTTTTTAAATGGAATCTGAGTCTATATATCTTTTAATTTTAATCTCCTGATACAATAGAGCCTTTTGCTGTTGTGGTCAATTGTTGGGGGATCAGAAGTGTTTTATAATCTTATAACTGGGTCTCAAGTCTTTTTGGGGGTCTGTGTCCCTGGCTCTGACATTTACAAGTCTTTCAGTTTTTTCCCCCTTTAGATGAGATAAGAAGGCTAGAGGAAGCTAGAGTTGGATTATTTTTTTAAAAAATATTTTTCAGTTGTTGATGGAACTTTATTATTTATTTATTTATATGTGGTGCTAAGAATTGAACCCGGTGCCTCACACATGCTAGCCAAGTGCTCTACCACTGTGCAACAACCCCAGCCCCTAGAGTTGGATATTTCCCTTTAGTTAAGTTCTGTTAAAATAGTTTTTTTGGAGTCTTTTTGTTTGTTTGTTTTTGTTTTTTTCTCTCCTCAGGAGAAGAAAAGGTTCTGGTGTATTTCAAAACGATTGCTTTCTTCCTTCTTCTGCAGAAAGCACTGGGGACTGGATTTTTAAACCCAGAGAACCTGATAGAGTTCCTAGAGATAAAACTCATCAAAGTGCAGAGCCTTTCCATAGGCTGGATTTTCATGAACTGCTTTTCATGATCTTTTCTCACTCAAGCTAATTGACATTCATTCTCTTTAAATAGTCAATTACTCTCTAAGTTTCCTACCAGTTATTGATTCCCATGGTCATTTCTACTCCTGGAAAGCTGTGATTCTCTGTGTTTTTCTTCCTCTAGTTTTCTGGGTTTCCTTTGTGCTGCGACCTCATTCTTTGTTGTACCTAAGAAAAATTATTGATTTTCAGTTTGTTCAGCCTTTTTTCTTGTTGTGAGAATGGTAGTAACAACTTTCAAACCTTTTACATTTCAGATTGGAAACTGGGAGTTCTTTTTACTTTTACATTACTAATATGTTTATATTTGAAGTAGGTTTCTTATGGATGGCATATTGTTGGGTCTTGCTGTTTGGTTTTTAAATTGGGAGTGTGGGAGTGTTTAGACTATTTACAATTACTGTTTCTATTGATGTTATTAGATTTAAATCTACCATTCTGTGGTTTGTTTTCTCTTTACCAGGAAAGTCTTCATGGAGATATTGTTAGTTTTATCTGATAGAGCAAGAGTAAGATGTTTCTAACAAGGACATAAGAGCAAGGGGAATAGAATTATGTGCAAAAAGATGTGCAGGTTAGACAAAAACATGGCTAAAAGTATTGTCTTTTTCTAGTCATTAAGACCAGATTCTAGGGAAATGGTGTATGTAAAGCTAGGTAGATAGAGGATTAACTATAGAGGGCTTTTCAAAGCAGTTCATACTTTATTGTTTAGATAATATGAGCTGTTGAAAAATTTTAACTGCAGAGCAAAAGAATCAGCGATTGTTCACATTTAAAATGAATAGAAAATAGATTGAAGTAGGACAAAATAAAGATTAAAAAAATCAGAAGACATGTAATAATTCAGTCAAAAAGTGATATAAGGGAAAATTTTAATACATTTTCAAAATGATAATATCAATCTTTAAAAGATATAACTATACTTGTCAGCTACAGAATGGTAAGTAGCACATGGCCTGAGAAAATTGTATCTTTAGAAATACTGGTTCAATCTTTCACTTGGATTAAAGTTGGAATGTATTAGTAGATTCAGTCTAGTTGTACACACATCACAAAACAATCCCACAATTCAGCACATTTGTCAGTCTCTGCCCAAGAAACTGGAAAAACTAAAGGTTAAATTTATGAGGTTATTGCTAGTATTATAATAGGACTATAAATAATTTAATTATTTCATTTCATAAGTACCAGATTCATGCCATGTTGAAAAATAAAATTAGGGGGAAATTAGATACATTTCTAAGTTTCTCTCTTTATTTGATATAAAATAAGGTTTTCAGTGTGGCTGTATTTTGTGAACATGTATTTTATTTAATCCATATTGTCTATGAAGAAATTGCTTTTATGAGTTTATTTTGAGAGACGTAGTGGAATGGTCTAAGTTCTGTTTAAAAAAAAAAACTCACTAAATTTTTTGCAGTACTGGGGATTGAACCGAGGGCCTCACTCATGCTAGGCATGTGTTTATCACTGAGCTACATCCTCAGCCCATAAACTCACTAAATTTTGATTTAAGTTCATGCTATAACTGACAGTTGTAGTCTTTCTGATTTGAAATATAATATATGCTTTAGAGAAAGTAAAATAGCAAAATAATAGAAAATGACTTTTATAAGAGTGGGAAGCTACTTTAGATTGTGTGATCAAGGAAGGCTTCTCATAATAGTGAAATTTGCATTGAGATATAAATGTTTACAAAAACCCATTGTGCAAAGAATTCAGAGAAGCTTCCTGACACTGGGAACAGCTGATTCAAAGGCTCTAAACTAAATGGCTAAACATATTTGAGGTTCAAGGAGAAGGCTAGTATGACTTGAAGTAGTGAGTAAGGAGGAGATATGGTAGAAGGTGGCATCAGAGACGTAATTAAACAGGGCCAGATAATAAGAACTTTTGTGGGCAAAAAGAAAGACTTCACATTTTAAATACTAAGAGGAACCACTGGAGGAGACCAGGATAATCTGATATAGAATTTTTAAAAGGATCATTATGACCACTGTGGATAATTGTTGGCATTGGAGGTACAGAAAAACAAACCAGTGGAAGAAAGGCAATTTCAGTAATTTATGTCAGAGATAATATTGATTTGGACTAGACTAGTAGATGTTGGTATAGACAGAATGAGGCTTTTTAAAGATGGTATATCATGACTTACTGAAGGGAAGGAGAAATTTAAGAATGACTCCTAGATGTCTGCAGAACAACACATTATGTTTGCTAGGTTGAGAAAGAGCAAAGGGAAGAGGGAGTAAATAGAATTTTGAGTTAAAAAATAAGTGATTTGGATGTTAATTTTGAAATGTCTTATCAGGATTCCAGTGGTGGTTTTTAGTAGTCAATTGGCTATAGAAGCTGGGACTTCTGGTGAAATCTGTGGGCTGGGGATATAAATTTATGGCTGATAGTGTACTAAGTTGGGGAACTAGATTATCAACTCACCTAGGGAGAGAATGTATTTAATAAAAAGAATAAAAGTATTTAGTAAAAGAATATTTAGTATTTAGTAAAAGTATTTAGTAAAAAGAATAAAGCTTTGGGGCACTTCATATTGTAGAGATTTAACAGCGCAATGTAAGAACCAACAGAGAATACTTAAGAGAAGTGCATGAGGGCTAGGAGGAAAACCAGGAAAGTTGTAGATTATGGAAAGAAGCTGTTAATTTTCTGTAGCTATAAAAAATTACCTAGACTGAATACCTTATGAAGTAAAGAGTTTTATTTCATGGTTTTGGAGGTTGACATTATAAGATCAAGTGGCTTTTTCTGTTTGGCCTCTAGTG
>NW_026000057.1:3443858-3494771 GCF_001458135.2 Marmota marmota marmota | reverse complement strand
AAAAAAATTTTTTGTTGTTGATGGACTTTTATTCGTTTATTTATATGCGATGCTGAGGTTGAACCCATTGCCTCAGACATGCTGGGCAAGTACTGTACCACTGAGTTACAGCCCCAGTCCCCCCAGCAATCTTTATATAAGTCTTATTATCAGATTAAAGACTATACAAGCATTATTCTTTGTATTCAGGAAAGTTACAGGGTAGCAACACTATGCAGCTTATTCCAAAGTTACATTCTACAGTGGCAATGTGCACTGTTAGGAGCTTTGTATAGTTCTCAAGAAACTTCATTGTTTGAAATTACTGTTAGGTGGGCAGGTTCAGGAGCAGTGGAGCTGGTGAAACATTATGAATGTCTAGCAAGAGAGTTCCTTTATTTCCAGGAGCTGTGTGTCTGAGATCAAGGTCAAAGCTGATAAGGAGTATAGAGCCTCTTCATGGAGGGCATTACCACATCAGCTAGGCATCCTGCTCCTTTGCACAGAAATTTTCCCAGGCACCAAGAATGCCTCAGTCAGGAGTTCATCAGAGACCCCAATCTCTGTTACCATTCTCCCATTTTCTGTTACCACTCTCCACACCAGACCTTGTAAACAAATTTAAAACCTCTGTCACATTCCCTTTTTTTTTGTTTTTTTAATTATACATGACAGTAGAATGTATTTTGTATTTTTTTTGTTGTTATTTTTACTTATACTTGACAGGAGAATGTTTTTTGACGTACATATATGGAGTATAACTTTCCATTCTTGTTGTAGTACATGATGTGGAGTTACACTGATAGCGTATTCATATATGAACATAGTAAGGAAGTTATATCCACTGATGCATTCTACTGTCTTTCCCATTCCCATCTCTTCTCCCTTCCTCCCATCCCCCCCTCCCATCCAGTCTTATGAACACCCCCCACCCCAGCATCTCCATATGAGAGAGAACATTTGGCCCTTGGTGTTTTGGGATTGGCTTATTTCACTTAGCATGATAGTCTCCAGTTCCATCCATTTACCAGCAAATGCCATAATTTCATTCTTCTTTATGGCTGAATAATATTCTATTGTGTATGTATACCACATTTTCTTTATCCATTCATCTGTTGAAGGCACCTAGGTTGGTTCCATAGCTTAGCTATTGTGAATTGAGCTGATGTGGCTGAATCCTATAGTATGCTGATTTTAAGTCCTTTGGATATAAACCTAGGAGTGGGATGACTGGGTCAAATGGTGGTTCCATTCCAAGTTTTCTGAGGAATGTCCATACTGCTTTCTAGAGTGGTTTCACCAATTTGCAGTACCAGCAGCAATATATGAGTGTACCTTTTCCCCCTCATCCTCACCAACATTTATGGTTACTTGTATTCTTGATAATTGCCATTCTGACTGGAGTGAGATGAAATCTCAGGTAGTTTTGATTTGCATTTCTCTAATTGCTAGAGATGTTGAACATATTTTCATGTTTGTTGACTGATTATATTTATTCTTCTGTGAAGTGTCTGTTCATTCCTTAGCCTGTTTAGTGATTGGGTTATTTTGTATGTGTGTGTGTGTGTGTGTGTGTGTGTGTTAAGTTCTTTGAGGTCTTTATGTATCGTGGAGATTAATGCACTATCTAAGGTGCAGGTGGCAGCATTCATTAACATTGTATTGGCCAAAATAAGTCAGGATTTAGCTCCAATAAGACTGGAGTACAGAATCATTTTCTTCCATGGAGTGTGAGGAGAGAAAAGTGTATTTACTAACCAATAATAAGCACTGATCAGTATTGGCTTTCTTTTTTTTTTTTTATTGACACTTGGTGATGCTCATTCCTCTCTTCCCCCTACCCTGGAACTTTTAGCAATGTCTGGAGATATTTTTGATTGTTGTGATTGTAGGGAAAGAAAGTGATAGGTTTTGATTATCCTCTGGTGGGGAGGAGCCAAGTTGACCTCCCCAAACATAAATCGTCTAGTCCAAAATGTCTGTAGTGTCAAGGGTAAGAATCCTGCCTAGAGCACTAATTCTAATATTTTAGCATGCATCAAAATCACCTAGAGGATTTATTAAAACACAAACTCTCAAAGGAGTTAAGCTCTCAAAGTTTCTGATGTTGCAGGTTTAGAATTCTTAATAAGTTCCCAGGTGATAATGATGCTACTAGTTTAGGGACCACACTGTAAGAACTGCTGCCTCAGAGTCGGTACATCAAATAAATATTTTTTTTTTCTGAAAAATACTGTTAACTGTGTGCATTATCATGATTATCTGTCAAAGCATGTCACAGATCTGTCATCATTTTAAGTCTTTTGTTTAGACTAAAACAGTTCAGATATAACATTGAGTGGGAAGCTTTAGAATGTGGGTTGAGACATGGCTTTGACATGTGAAGAGATGTTTGTAAGATATTCTGCTTATGATACATACTGAAGTAAAAGCTAGTAATCATACTTAGAGGTAAATATTTAGATTAATCAATTATTGAAGAGACTACACCTACTTAGTTGTACTATAAAAAGCAATATCTTAGAAACAAATTAAATTGATGAGTCTTGAATTATAGGACATATCTTATTCTAAATAAATCATTCAGAGTGTTTAATGTTTATTTTGCTCTTTAAGAACAAATACCATTTTGTGAAATTCTTTGATACACAAATAAAGTTGTGGAATGGAGGAAAAAAACCCAGCCAAATAGCTAAAGTAAAATAAGTGAACAGAAACCACTTTTAATTAGTGGAACATTTAACCATGAAGCTCTTAAGGAACAATCAAGTGATTTAGTTATTTTTGTTAGGGAGCTCATAAACTAGTCAAAAGAAAAGGGATTTAAAATCTAGAAGATTTTCTTTATCTCTTTCTTTCTTTCTTTCACCCCTAGTCCTGGGGATTGAACCCAGGCTTGCTCTATCACTGAGCTACATACTCATTCCTTTTAATTTTTTATTTTGAGACAGCGTCTCCTAAGTCATGGAGGCTGGCCTTGAACTTGCAATCTTCTTGCATCCTCCAGTATTTGGAATTACAGGCATGCACTACCATGCCCAGCCTAGAACTCTTTATATTGGTAGCAGAACAGTTTTTTGTCTCATAACTTATATAACTGATAATATTCTAGATTAGTCTTAGCAGTATTGCATAAGGAATGGCAGAAGTATGGTCTAGGTTAGCATTGTCCAATAGAAATATCATGCAATTTGTATGTGGAATTTTTTTTTCTGGTAACCACATTTAAAAGGGTTAGAAACAGGTACAATTAATTTTTTAAAAATATTTTTATTTGTTGTTGATGGACCTTTATTTTATTTATATGCGGTGCTGAGAATCTAACCCAGTGCCTTACATATGTTAGGCAAGCGTTCTACCACTGAGCTACAACCTCAGCCCCCAGAAACAAGTAAAATTAATTTTAATAATATATTTTTAATTAAATATTCATTATCAATGTGGTATTTTACATTTCTTACTATATCTTCAAAAGCTCCTTATAGCACATCTCAATTTGAACTAGCCAAATTTCAACTGATTACCCTGATAGTTTTCTCTCACCCTGATGCTGAAAAATCTATCTAGAGATTCTGTTCTTGTAATTTCCTGATTCTATGCCTGACTTACTAAAAATTCTTCAATAGATTGGCATAATTTTCAAGATAATTTACACTCCTTAGTCTAGTGCATAAGAATCTGTAGGATCATCTCCTTTCATGTCTCTGGCTTATTTCCTTTTCCCCTACATTGTGTATCCTTAGCTTCCTGAACAACCTACTGGAAATATAGGAGGGTATGAATAGGCATTTGATATAAAAATATAATGATTAATAAATATATGGAATATAGCTTTTTACCTGTCCGGTTAGTAAATATTTAAAAGATTGACTGTATTTTACCATGAGTACAGAGCAGTGCTGTCCAATAGAAATATAATGCCAAACACATATATATTTAAAGATATCTAATAATCACATTTAAAAAGTAAAAAGAATAGATGCAATTATTTTTTTCTCATTGTGTCCATAGTATCATCTCAACATGTAATCAATATAAAAACTTTTGGATAATTTTTTTCATACTAAGTTGAAAAATCTAGTGTATAAATTTCAGAACATCTCAGTTTTTACTAGCCATGGAGAGGAGATAGATGTTCTCATACATTATTGGTGAGGAGGTATTTTGGAGAAGGTTTTGACAAGATTTATCAAATGAAAAATCATTGACTTTGGATTCTATTCCTTGAAATTCATCCTCCAGAAATAGTAACATGTATTTAGAGATTATAGATAGGTTGTTGCAGTATTGTTTGTAATAGCAAAATATTGAAAACAAACTAAATGTTATGTAAGGATTTGGTTTAAATATGGTATTTCCAGATGGGGATATACTGTATAACCTTTAAAAATGTGGAAGCTGCTTGAGATATTGTGTTAATAAATATTAGATGATTTAGTATTTAGAATGCTTAGAATGTGTCTGGCCCATAGTAAATATAGTATCACCATTTGCAGTTATTATTATAATTATTAATTTATTAATATGGAATAATCTTCCAGATATGTTAAGTGGAAAAAAAACCCTCACTATAATCCAGAACTATATAGTTTGCTATCATTTGTGCCAAGAGATGGGGAAAAGAAACTAGTCCTTGCTTTTATATGCATGTGGTATCTGTGAAAAGATCGACAAAAAACTAATAAAATTGACTATATTTGGAGAGGAGAACAAAATGGTAGGGTGATAGTGACTATTCACAATTTTCTTTTTGTACCTTTTAAATTTGATCCATAATGACTATATTATTTAGTAAAAAATGAAATATAAATTAAATCCATTCTTTTTAAAAATGTACTCTTCTGTAGTTTGAATTATTATGGTTTTACTCAGGGAAAAAGCACAGGATAGTTCAATTTCACTAATCTATAATGGCTGGAGGATATAGGATTCTAGGTATACTTGATTTTGATTAATCAGAAGCTCTTGGTTTCACAATGTATATGCCTTTTGAAAATATTTCTGAGTCATCTTTGTCTTGTCATAGTAAGCATGGCATATTGAACTTCATAGAATTAAAAGATTTTGCCAGACACAGGGATCACTCTAATTATCAGCTTCTAAAAAGTATAAGAAACTGATTCAAACATACAGAGTTTAGAGTAAGTATCCTGGAAGATGTTTTTAAGAAGCCAAGAACTAAAAAAGTTCATCTTAATATAAACTTTTGTATGTACAAGTGATATTTCGTGAGTTGAAATCTAGATTAAAAAGTAGAAGAATTCTGGGTTAAGTTTTATATTTCTCACCATCTTGCTATCAAAATTTCTGACAAATATATATGATACTTTTATGTTTTGAGTATATAGCTCTTTTTCTTGGAAATTTATTGCCTCTCTTGGTTTTTTTAGGATTTGGAGTGGATCAGTTACGAGATGACAATCTAGAAACATACTGGCAATCAGATGGGTCTCAGCCTCATTTAGTGAACATCCAGTTCAGGTAATTTAAAAAAATTTTTTTTAAGAATCAAATCAGTATAGTTTATTGACTCAAAACATATTGCATGTATATATATGTTAACAGGAACTTCTTTCTACAAATGTCTGTGTAGTTTTACTTCTCAGTATTTGCTGTTATGCAGTCCTATCAAAACTATGTAATTGTTTATTCTCCATCCCTCAAATACAAAATTGGTTTAGTAGGTTGATTGTAATATTTTTCTCCTTATATAATAGATTTTGTTTAGTTGAAAGTTTTTTGAGACCTTTATAAAAATTAAAGGTTAAAGGCAATTAATATAAACTGTTTCATTATTCTGAAGCTATTTTCTCTTCAGTATTTTCAAACTTGTACTATATAGAAATGATACTATATATCTGCATTAAGATGAATGTTTGTCCTTCCAAGTAGTAATCCTCCTGAAGCTTTATTTTTGAATATATTTATTTGTTCTAATCACTTATACATGACAGCAGAATGCTCTTTGATTCATTGTATACAAATGGAGCAGAATTTTTCCCTTCTCTGGTTCTATTCAAAGTAGATTCACACTATTTGTGCAATCATACATGTACCTAGGGTAATGATGACCGTCTCATTCCACCATCTTTCCTACCCCCATCTTTGCCCCATCCAAAGTCTTCCATTCATCCCATGCCCCTCCCCCCCATTATGGATTAGCAGCCAGTCAGGTAATTTTCAAAGGTTAAAAAAAAAATTTAATTTTTTAATTAATATCAATTGTAAGTAAATGAGAAAAATCTATCTTATTTATGTAAAATTTAGAGAAACAAATTAAAATGAAGTACATTTAACTCGATTTTTGTTTGGTTGAAAGTTTAATCTGTATACGGGGTAAAAATGGGAGTTCATAACCCACTTGAATCAAATGTATGAAATATATGTCAAGAGCTTTGTAATGTTTTGAACAACCAATAAAAAAAATTAAAAAAAAATTGAAGGTTAAAGGCAATTAATATAAGCTGTTTCATTATTCTGAAGCTATTTTCTCTTCAGTAATTCAGACTTGTACTATATAGAAATGATACTATATATCTGCATTAAAACTTTTAAACTCTAATATATTTTAGAGATTAATTTTCTACTCAGCTAGATTCTAATCATCTTAAGTTTACTTTGCTGCATTATCTTCTTTGAATTTCTCATGGTACCTTTTATAGTTCCTTTAATGTAGTTGCTTCTTAAATATACTTTTCAATATGATTTATTTTTAGAAGATGCTTTCAGAAAATTCTGTTTTGCTTATGGCCCAATACAATGCCATAGTGCATTGAGGGAACCTGGAGTGGTAATGGTAAGTTCTGTAGGCATAGATTATTCATATCACTTCTCAAATTTATACTTCTATTTTAAAAAATAACTATTTTAACTTAGACTCTCTAAAGACTTTTCAGTTTTTCTTGGAGAAAGGAAAACAACCATATTTTGTCCACTGCTTTGAATTTATTGACAGATTGGAAACCAGTTAACTGTTTAAACATTCTATCACCATTGCATTTTTAATTGTTTTTATTGTCCTAGGGTACAAATCAGCAAACTTCACTTGAAATATCCAGATGGTAAATATTTTACTCTTTTAAGGCAGTAGGGATTGAACCCAAAGCAACTATGTCCCCAGTCCTTTTTATTTTTAAGATAGGGTCTTGTTAAGTTACTGAGGGCCTTGCTAAGTTGTTGCTATTATAATTAAATTAAGATATTCATTATTTAACTTCTAAGCTATATTCAGTTTTTTAAAAAAATATTTATTTTTTAGTTGTAGTTGGACACAATACCTTTATTTTATTTATTTATTTTTATGTTGTGCTGAGGATCGAACCCAGGGCCTCGGAAGAGCAAGGTGAGCGCTCTACCGCTGAGCCACAACCCCAGCCCAAGTTTTTAAATTTGACTTTAAACTTGCAATCCTCCTGCCTTAGCCTCCTAAATTGCTGGGATTACAGGCGTGCACCACTGCACCTGGCCAGTTAGTAAGTATTTTAAATCTTGTGGGCCCTCTGATCTCTTGCAGCTATGTAGTTCTGCCATTAAGCACTAAAGTAGCCATGGATAGTGCACAAATGAATGAATTTAGGTCTTCTAATTATTTTATCTTATACAAGCAGGTGGTACTAGGTTATTAAGTATATAGAGTCTCCTGTGCTAGGTTATTAAATATATAGAGACCAGCAACATCAGCAGCAGCTATTTTTTTTTAAGACTTGAGATTTTAACAGATGCTTTACAAAATTACTTACCTATTCATCTCATTTAACCTTTATATTGATTATTATTATTATTTTTAGTCTCAAAAGTGGAGACTTAGATAAATTAAATAACTTGCCCAAGATCACATAGCAGGTAAGTGGTAGAATTGCAATTTGAACACAAGTTCTGATTTCAGAGCCTGTGCTTTTAATTATTATACTGTACAACCCAGAGTAAAACAGAGGCTTTAGCTTAAAGTTGAATGAGTATCTTAATTTAATTGTATTTTAATTGCAGTGTTTTTTTTTTTTCAAATAAAATTCTATGCAGAATGCTAATGCACTGAACAAATAATAATAAAAACAAATCATTTATTACATTTATTGTCTCACTGAATTTAAATTTATAATTTAATAGTTATAAATTTAATAGTTAAAAGTTTTTGTAATCCAGGTAACAACTTTCTAAGATGCAGGTTCTATTTTTTTTTTTCCCCTCGTTTACACACAAACAAACTAAAACTTAAGACAGATTAAATAATTTGCTTAGGTCCTACATCATGTATTTATGGAGTCTGGATTTATCCCAGTTGGTTTGACTTAAAAGGCTGAGTTTATAATCAGTACTCTGAGCTGCTTCTCAACATGGGTGTAGCTGGTTTTATTAAAGCAGTCAAGAACTCAAGGCCCTCCTCACTTAGCACTTTTCCTCCCGAGGGAAGCCCAAGGCTTTGAGGAAGGCATTTTTAAAGCAGTGTTTTAGAAAAAGGGAAATTCATTAAGAATTTTGAAATCTCACATGTAAGAGTTGCAAGTACAGTATGAGGTTTTTTTTCCTAAATTATTTCATATCTCTGCAATTCTTTAGTATGTCATTCTTATAAAGAAGGATATCTCCTACTAAAAATATACCCTTAGAAAATTAATGTTAACACATTATTGCCACTGGATTCTAAAACCCCATTTGGGTTATACCAGTTGTCCAATAAAATTGAATCACAGATTGAATTTAGTAATTACTTCTCTACTTTTATTTATTTTTTGGTGGTGTTAGGGATTGAACCTTGAGCATTCTAGGCAAGCACTTTACCACTGAGCTACATCCCTAGCCCTCTACTGTCTTTTAATCTAGAACATGACTTCGTTTTTTCCTTGACTCTCAGTATCTTAACACATCTTTTGGAGATTAATGGCCAATTGTTTTAAAGAATATTCCTCAATTTGGGTTTCTCCAATTTTTTTTTCACAAGTCACTTTAGGCTACATATCACTGGGAAAAATAATAGAAGTAATGCAGTACCCTTTGCATTACATTGCATCCTATCAGGTGTGGTCCATGAATTAAATTTTGTCCCATGATGTTTACTTTTAGCACATGATTAAGCAATTGTCTACCAAGCTTCTACACTGGGGAGAGTTATTCTTTTACCTTTGCAGTTAGTTAGTAAGTATTTTGTGGAGAGGTACTTTGAGTATTCTATTCCTCATTTAATTTTCACTTTATTCATAATTACAGTTTTCAGTTTTACTGAATGGGTTATTATCTTTTATCATTATTTGTTTCAATGCTCAAATTGTTCCAGGTTTGGCCATGGGAAGTCCCTTTAATCTGACTACGTAACTTTTTGATGTGTTCCCATCGTTATTTGAACACTTTTCTTTCTGGCATAAGATTTTCTGCTCAGCCCCTAGAATCAGCCATTTATCCAAGAGATCTGGCTTCTTTTTTTGGAGCATAGTACATAGAGACCAGTCTGGTGTTGGGTGTGCCTCTTCTATTGGGATATTGCTGTTCCTTTCTCACTGTTTCTGACTTTGTCAGGCTTGATAGTATGGGAATGGAGAAGAGGTAAGGAAAGTCAGTAATGGTGATCTGCTATTATTTACTGGACTTGCCTTTAGTTTAAAGCGGACTCTGTCTTATGGATGCTTTTGTGGGTTGAGAGAATCAACCTTCATAGTCACTTCATGCTGTGGATGATTATCTTGTTGAGGGTGCATTCATCATTTATCCCTTCAAATTCTCAACTTCTGGTTAATACCTCCAGCTTTCTGCTGAGCACTGTTCATCCTTCCCAAACAGAAACCAAGATAACCCTTCATGTTACCATGTTATGTTTCCTTCTCTTCCTGGAACCCCAAGACTGTTTTTTGTTGGTTTGGAGTAGGGACTATATTTTCTCAAATGCCTTTTCTTATGGCATGCCATCATATAGGTTTTTTTTTACTATGTTGAGGTGTTAAATTTATAAAATTATAGTAAAATATATTGAATATAAAATTTACTGCTTTAACCATTTTTAACTGCATAGTTTAGTGGCGTATTCATACTGCTGTATAACTGTTACCATTTTCCTTCTCCAGAAGTTTTCATCATCCAAAACTGAACCCTTTGAATAATGACTCTCCATTCCCTCTCCTCCTCAGTTCCTAGCAACCAGTTTAATTTGCTTATTTGTTTATTTGACTGTTATAGGTACATTATATAAGTGAAATTATACGTTGGTCCTTTTGTGTCCTACTCGTTTCACTTTGGTTTAAGGTTTATTCCAGTTATAGCATATATTCCAATTTTATTTCTTTTTAAGGCTGAATAATACTCCATTGTGTGACTATACCACATTTTGTTTATTCATCTGTCAATAGACATTGGGTTGTTACTACTTTTTGCCTATTATAAATGATACAGCTATGAACACTGGTGTTCAGATTTCTATGTGAGTCTCTTGTGTTCAGTTTTTTTTTTTTTTGAATATGTGTATGTCCAGAAGTAGAATTGCTAGAAATGGTAATTCTGTTTAATTCTTTGAGGTACCACCATACTGTTTTCAGCCATAGGTTTACATTACTACCGGCGATGCAGAAAAACCTCAATTTTTCTGTATCTTTGCCCATTCTTGTTCTTTCCTGTTTTTTATTTTTTTGTGTTTTGATAATGGCTATCGTAATGGATGTGTACTGGTATCTCTTTATAGTTTTTATTAGCATTTTCCTATTGGCTAGTGATGTTTAAGCTTCTTTTTGTGTGTTTAGTGGCCATTTATATGTCTTCTTTGGAGAAATGACCATTCAAGTCTTTTTCTCCTTTTTAAATTGTTTGTGTTTTCATTGTTGAGTTGTAAGACTTCTTTAAATATCCTGGTGTAGCCACTCAACGTGTTGTTATTGTAGTAGTATAGCAGCCATAGACATGTGTAAATGAGTAGGTATCATTTTGTTTCAATAAATCTTTCTTTAACAAATAGATGGCAGCCCACATTTGACCTGCTAGCTGTAGCTTGAAAATCCCTGTTCCAGGGCACCATTTCTTGATTTTGGTCTTAATACCACTTTAAATTGACAACTTTTGTTTATTTTTATTTTTTTTGTTTATTTTTATACCTAACATTTACCATGTTAGGAATTATAGATAAGAAATTTAAGTTTATCGTAATTATTTTCATTATTATTTTGTGGTACTGGGGATTGAACCCAGGGGTGTTCTACCACTGAATTACATCCCCATTTCTTCTCTTCTCTTTTTACATTAAATAAAATACTGATTGTTAATGTCTTTTGTTGGAATTTAATAGATTTGAAACCAGATGAGAAATTATTCAAGAGTCAGCAGGTGGAATACTGGTTGCTACTGTCTTTTGTTGGAATTTAATAGGTTTGAAACCAGATGAGAAATTATTCAAGAGTCAGCAGGTGGAAGCCAAAATAATACCTTTATAAAACTGCCAATGTCGATGCCAAGAAATGTCATAACCGCATTGTATCTGCAGTATCCTAATACTGAACCCTAGTATTAAAAAAAAACCCAAAACTTACCCATCTAGTTATAAAACTGAGAGACCAGGTAGTGCCTGCTCTTATTAAATAAGCTGGCCTGAGGAACAAGGCAGATGTTTGCTTGCTGCCAGTAGCTCTTTCTCAGGAGAAAGGTGTGTAGTGGGTGAGGGAATAGAGGAGGCCAGGAGTGTTCTTATGGCATCAGAAATGGGAAAGTATTACCTCTCCCTCTCCTCTTACACAACATCCTAGTTGTTTAGCAAGATGTCTGGCATATGGTAGGCATTTAGTTTATTATGATGATTATTATTACAAAAGTGATTTGAGCAATTTGAGTAGCTGCCACTTTCTCATGTGTGCAGTCTTCTCAAATGCATTGCTGTTTTTTAAATTTTTTCTAATTAGTTATACAAGACAGTAGAATGCATTCTGACAAATCATACATAATGGAGTACAACTTCTCATTCATCTGGTTGTACATGATATAGAGTTACACAGGTCATGTAATCATATATGCACATAAGGGTAATAATGTCTGATTCATTCTACTATCATTCTTACCTCCGTACTCCCTTCCCTCCCTTCACTCACCTCTGCATAGTCCCAAATACCTCTATTCTTCCCCTGACCCCTTATTGTGAATTATCATCCACATATCATAGAGAACATTCGGCCTGTGGTTCTTTGGGATTGGCTTGTTTCACTTAGCATGATAGTCTCCATTTATATCCATTTATCAGCAAATGCCATAATTTCATTCTTCTTTAAGGCTGAGTAATATTCCATTGTGTGTATATACCACAGTTTCATTATGCATTCATCTGTTGATAGTTTAGCTATTGTGAACTGAGCTGCTATAAACATTGATGTGGCTGTGTCACTATAATATTCTGATTTTAAGTCCTTTGGGTATAAACCTAGGAGTGGGATGACTGGGTCAAATAGTGGTTCCATTCCAGGGTTTCTGAGGAATTTCCATACTGCTTTCCACAGTAGTTGCACCAACTTGCAGTCCCACCAGCCATGTATGAGTGTACCTTTTTCTCCACATCCTCGCCAACATTTGTTGTTGCTTGTATTTTTGATAATTGCTCTCCCGACTGGATATACTACTCACTGTAGTTTTGATTTGCATTTCTCTAATTGCTAGAGATGTTGAACATTTTTTTCATATGTTGACTAATTGTATTTCTTCTGTAAAGTATTTGTTTCATTTCCTTTGCCCAATTATGGATTAGGTTATTTGGCTTTTTTTGGTGTTATTTTGAGTTCTTTATATATCCTGAAGATTAATGCTCTGAGGTGCGTGTGGTAAAGATTTTTTCCCATTCTAAAGGCTCTTGGTGTTCTTGATTGTTTCCTTTGCTGTGAAGAAGCTTTTTAGTTTTATTTCATCCCATTTGTTGATCCTCAATTTCACTTTGTGCCCTTTAGGAGTCTTTTGTGTGTGTGTGTGTGTGTGTTTAATTTCTTTTTTTTTAATATTTATTTTTTAGTTTTAGGTGGACACAATATCTTTATTTTACATTTATGTGGTGTTGAGGATCGAACCCAGTGCCTCATGCATGCTAGGCAAGCGCTCGACCACTGAGCCACAACCCCAGCCCAGGAGTCTTGTTAAAGAAGTCAGTTCCCAAGTGAACATGGTGGAGATTGGGGCCTACTTTTTCTTCTATTAGGCATAGGGTCTCTGTTCTAGTGCCTAAGTCTTTGATCCATTTGAGTTGATTTTTGTGCAGGTTGAGAGATAGGGGTTTAATTTCATTTTCCTACATGTGGATTTCCAATTTTCCCAGCACCATTTTGTTGAAGTGGCTATCTTTTCTCCAATGTATGTTTTTTTGCACCTTGTCTAGTATGAGATAACTGTATTTATATGGGTTTGTCACTGTGTCTTCTATTCTTACCATTGATCTGTGTATCTGTTTTGATACCAATACCATGCTGTTTTTGTTACTATGGCTCTATAGTATAATTTAAAGTCTGGTATTGTGATGGCCCTGCTTCATTTTTCTTGCTAAGGATTGCTTTGACTGTTTTGGGTCTCTTATTTTTCCAAATGAATTTCATGATTGCTTTTGCTGTTTCTATGAAGAATGTCATTGGGATTTTAATAGGAATTGTGTTTAATATAAAATGCTTTGGTAATATGGCCTGCCTTGCTATTTGAGAAACATCATGATTTTCTATACAATATAGTTTTTGATTCATCAAGAGATAAGATTGATAAATAGTTTTAAAGGATTTTACTATATCTTTTAGAGTAAAGCATTTTCAACTTTTTTAAGATCATAGTTTCCTTTGTAAATCTAATGAAACTGTATGTAGCAAAAATTATACATATGATTTCTGGGGATCCAAGAACCTTAGCAGCAAAAGCCCTGATTTGGGTAAAATTTAAACAACTTCAGATACCTACATGTCTCTGTAAACTGGTATCAATGGCTATTGAATAAGCCAATAGGTACTCCTGCTTAAAGGCAGTAGGAGTGGCTGAGAACCTGTGAGGCAAACCAGCATACCCTTGAGTTCTGACTCTGCTTGTCTATTAGCTTGCTTTCTTTAAGGCTGGTATTAAACTCAATGTTACATTTTAAAATCAGAAAGAAAGAGATAATAATAGTTCCTTTATATTTGAAGCATTACTTCTGGGCCAGACATGTGTTCATTTGCTATTCATTGCTGTTGTTTTGATTATCATTAATGTTACTACTCTTTGCCTTTCTAATTTCTTTCCAATTATCTTGTAGGTTTCAGTTACTAACTTATCCTGAATTTTATAATTTAGAAATAAAATTATTCTGAGCAAAAAGTCTGATCCTTTAATTCTGCTTTTGTTTTTTTGTTGCTCAGGTCAGTGCAATCCTTGTGTTCTTTGCTCTTTTTATGGTAGAAAAGACCTTTTACTTCCTGCTTATGGCTCATGAAGAAGGTCTTTATTATGACCTTCAAAATTTCCCCTTATTCCTTTGCTTCCTCTTTTGTCTCTTTGCTGGCCCAACAAAAAGAGAAAAATGTCAGTTTGATGCCTCTGGCCTCTTTTGAGAACTTAGTAATGGATTTGTCCTGTCAGCAGTTCCAGGGTATTTAGTGTTTTACATCTTGAACTGAGGAAAAATCATTAACTTTCCCATTCCTTTCTGATGAATAGGTTAGGCTACATAAATTTGGTCCCCCTAAGAAGAGCTGCAGATCCTCTGCTGTCTTTACAGGCTGATTTTTGACAGACTATTTCTGTTCGAGGATCTTATTGTTATTAAATTAGTACCAGTTTTACTAGAACTTAACTTTTAAAGCACATTTCAGAAGACATTCTTAATGGGTTTTGGGG
Organism: Marmota marmota marmota; assembly: GCF_001458135.2. NCBI lineage: Eukaryota > Metazoa > Chordata > Mammalia > Rodentia > Sciuridae > Marmota > Marmota marmota. The sequence goes on along the minus strand of NW_026000057.1, from coordinate 3,479,999 downwards.
TCATTTTTTATAATTATCTAATTTTTTTCCCCTCATGGTCAAATGACACATGCCCATTCTGAAAAATTATCCAAAAAATATAAAAATCGTGATGAAGAAAATAAAGGTCTCATAGTTTTTTCCATACTTTATGAAGGTAGCCACTTTTACTATTTTTGTATACTTCCATCTTGACTTCTTTCTACATATAAAAAATATATTTATATGTTTTAATTTTTTTTCCTCCAAAATGCAGTCCTTCTGTATTTCCTGTTTTATAATCTGATCCCCCTACCCTGGCTTGTAACTATATGTCTGCATGCTTATTTTAAATACAGATGCTCCCTGACTTACTGTGGAATTATGTCCCAATAAGCCCATAGCAAGTTGAAAATATTAAGTTGAAAATGCATTTAATAGCTTACTAGCAACATAGTATAGCATAGAGTACAACTGTTTTCCCTGATGTTCTTGGGCTGACTGCCAAGCATTGGAAGAAAGCACCATACTACATATTGCTGATTGGGGGTGAGATCCAAATTCACAGCTTGAAGTGCAGTTTCTATACAGTGTTTATTGCTTTCACAACCATTGTAAAAAAAAAAAAAAAATCACAGGTGGAACTTTTATAAGCAGGTACCATCTATAATTGTATAGTATATCCTTGAATGGATATATCTTAATTTAATCAATTCCCTAGTACAATGGATATTTATGTTTACAATTTTGTAATAATTTAATCACATGCCAATATTTTTCTTTTTGTAAATAATCATGTTATTGTTTTTAATGCATTCTTTGAGGTTCATTAAGTTAGTGGGTCAAACTTTATGTACCTACTGACTGGCTATGAAACCACCTTATTCTAATCTAATTTGGTTTTTATTAGACATTCAATATGATAATAAAACTAATATCTGTGTGTTTTATCTTTCTTTGACTTTTAGAAATTGAACCTCTTTTCATGTATTTTGGCCTGGTGCATTTTTTTCCAAGGTTAATTTTTTATTGTGTATTTAAAAAAATTTTTAAATTTTATTCCCTAGAAGATGTATATTTTAAAAATGAGTAGAATTTTAATTCTTGTATTAAATAATAAATTAGCCTTCTGTCTTTTTAAAAAAATGTTTTTCTCTTTGCTGGACTCGACTTGTCAGTTTGTTACTTTCAAGAATTAATGTAGGAAATTAAGTAATTAACTAATAAAGAAAACTAAGCTTGTTTAGAACACTTACCTTATTAAACATATAAATGAAGAGGATGGAAATCCTTAATGTTTGTTTGCTCACTAAGAGACCTGATTTCGTCTGTTTCTGCTATGTTGACTTTCTTGACCATGGTCTATATAAGAGATGTCTATGTAAGTAAAGTGTTGTATCTATACCTATGTTTTTACACTTTCTTCATTTTCACTATCTTCAAAATTAAAAGAAATGGAAGTTATTGATTCATATACTCATTTTACCAAACTATGATTCTTTTAACATCAGAAGAGAAGATGCTTTGGAAATAATCTTTCTACGTGATAAAATGCATGTTATTTTTACTTTATTGCTCTTAGAAGAAAAACAACAGTGAAGACATTATGTATATATGCAGACTACAAATCTGATGAAAGCTACACTCCAAGCAAAATCTCAGTCAGAGTAGGAAATAATTTTCACAATCTTCAAGAAATTCGGGTATGTCTTTTAAAATTTTTCAAATTATGTCATCTTTTAATTCTTGCTTGCTAGAAGATAGTTGACATCAGATTTAAATGTTAACATATAAAAAGAAAATCAGTAATATTAAAGAGAACAATTTTGATTATTGTCCTTTTTATTATGAAAATTTTCAGACATACAGAAAAGCTAAAAGAATTGAATGGTGAATCCTGGTATACTCACCTCCTAGATTCTTAAGTTGTTAATGTTTTGCTGTGTTTGCTTTATTAAAATCTGTCCATCTAGTTTATTAGTCATTTAAAAATAAATTGCAAGTATTTGTATATTTCACTCTAAGTGCTTCAGCATGATATATTTGTCTGGTTTTCAAAAATTTTCTTAATATTCATTTTTTAAGACCTTTATTTTATTCATTTTTATATGGTGCTGAGGATCAAACCCAGGGCCTCACACATGCTAAGCAAGCACTACTGCTGAGCCATAACCCAAGCCCCCTAAATATTCATTTTTAAGGTAAAATTTATGTGCAGTTTTTTACAAATCTTATATAGATTAAAACTACATGCATACATCTTTGTAAACCCAACTCCTTTAAGATGCAGAACATTTCTGGCATGCTAGAAAATTCTCTCATATCCCTTTCTAATTATTCTCCATCTCTACCCTCAGAGGGAACTCTTGTTATGATTCCATTTATTTATTGGTTTGTTTTTATTGATCAGTGTTTCCTGTCTTAGAATCTCATATAAATGGAATCATACAGGATATAGCTTTTTTTTTTTCCTTTTTTTCATGGTACTAGTGATTAAACCCAGTGTGCCCTACCACTGAACTACGTTGCCAGCCTTTTTAATTTTAATTTTTTTTTAAATTTTAATTTTTTTTTTTTTAAATTTTGAGACAGACTCTTGCTAAGTTAAGTTGCCAAGGCTAGCCTTGAACTTGTGATTCTTCTGCCTCTGCCTCCCAGGCAGGTGTGTGCCACTGTGCCTGTCCAGATTTTATAAAGTTTCTTTCACTCAGCCTTTTTTCATATTTACCCATATCGTTGCATGTAATAGTACTTAATTCTTTTTTACTCCTGAGTTACATTCCCTTGTTTGAATTTACCACCATTTATCATATGTATATCTTTTTGAAGCTATTAGGACAGAGTTTTTATGACCTGAATTTTATTAGTTCTCCAATGTTGACATTTCAGAGATATTTTCAATGACTTTGAATTGTATATTGGTGAAGTCCGGGCTCTTAGTATTTTTGTCAGAAAATCTTTGAGCTCAAATTATCATTAAAATCTTAATGGTTCTGAGTGTGGGTAAGCAATTAGAAAAATATTCAGTTAATTTGTGACTTAGAGTCTTATTTGACTTATTGCTTAAATTAAGACCATGTATCCACATTTATATTTCTTATCTGAGTTAGTGATAAAATGCTTAATGAAAACTGCATGTACTTGTTTGTTTTTCATTAAATGCAATATTGTTCACTTATGAAATTTGCTTATGTGCTGATAAATGAGAATAGGTAAGGACATTGTCCACATGTATTTTTGTTGTTGTTTAGTCTTTCTTTAAGGTGTCTATCATTTTTAAAAAATTAAGTTTTTAAATTAACAAATGAAAATTATAGATTTATTATGTTTAATATTATTTAATATGTATATTTTGTGGAATGATTAAATCAGGGCTAATATGCTTTATATTACTACTAACCATTTTTTTGTGGTGAGAATAGTTAAAATCCACTGTTTTTTTTTTTTAGCAATCTTCAAGTATATATTGTTAATATATTAACCACATTGCACAATAGGTCTCTTGAACTTACTCCTCCTATCTTACTGAAATTTTGTATTCTTTTTGTATTCTTTTTTGTCCCAAACCTCCCTAACCCACTCCCACTCCTTCCAATTCCTGGGTACCACAATTCTACTTTTACTTCTATAAGTTTAACTTTTTTAGATTCCAGATTTAAGTCAAATCATGCTGTGTTTGTCTTTCTTGGCTTACTTCGTTTTATATAATGTGTACCAGGCTTATCCATGTTGTCACAAATGTTAGCATTTCCTTGTCTTTTAGGTTGAATAGTATTCTATTGTATATTAATATGTATTTTCTTTATCTATTCTTTAGGCTGTGGGCACTTAGGTTGTTCTATAACTTGGCTGTTGTGAATAGAGCTGCAGTGAACAAGCAGTACAGATATCTCTTCAATATACTAATTTTATTTCCTTTTGTGTATATATATATTCATATATGTATGTGTGTGTGTGTGTATATATATATATATATATCCATCCATCCATCCCGTGGGGTTACTAGATCATATGGTAATTCTATTTTGAATATTCTGAGAAACCTGTATACTGTTTTCTTTAATGGCTGTACTTGTACACATTTCCTCTGACAGTGTGCAAGGATTCTTTTTTGTCCACATCTTTGCCAGTACTTACCTTTCATCTTTTCTATAATAACCATTCTAATAGCTATGAGATACCTCATTTTGTGATTTTAACTTAAATTTCCCTGATAATTAATGATGTTGAACATTTATTTTGATATACCCATTAATTATTTATCTTCTTTTGAGAAATGTCTGCCTATTTTTAGATTAAGTAGTTATTATTTTGCTCTTGAATTGTTTTTGTTCTTTATTGTTTTATATTAACCCATAATCAGGTATATTTTTTTTATAAATATTTCATGTTCCATAGGTTGTCTCTTCACTATGCTAATTGTTTCCTTTGCTATGCAGAGTGCTTTTAGTTTGACATAATCCCATTTGTCCAGTTCTTGTTTTCATTTTCTATGATTTTGGGGTTCTAATCAAAAAAACATTACCCAATTTGTCTTGGGGGTACATACCTGTAATGCCAGTGACTTAGAAGGCTGAGGCAATAGGGTCTCAAGTTTGAGGTCAATTTCTTCAATTTAGCAAGACCCTATTTTAAAATAAAAACTAAAAATTGCTGGGTATGTAGGTCAGTGATGAAGAGCTCTTGGGTTCAATTGCCAGACCGGGGCGGGCTGGGGGGGGGGGGAGTCATTGCCCAGACCAGTGTCAAGAAGCTTTCCTCCCTTAGTTTCATATCTTTTAAGTTGAGTTGATTTTTATAACCTGTGAGAGATAGGGGTATAGTTTAGTTCTTCCACATGTAGATATCTAGGTTTTCCAGCACCATTTATTAAAGGGACTGTCCTTTCCCTCTTGTATATTCCATGGCATCTTTGTTGAAGATTAATTGCCCATAAGTGAATTTACTTTACTTCTAGGCTCTTTATTCTGTTTCATTGATCTGTGTCTGTTTTTTATTCCAGTATTATGCTATTTGAGTTAGTAGAGTTTTGTAGTATATTTTGATATCAGATAATATGATGCCTTCATCTTTTTTCTTTTTGCTAAGAACTGCTTTGGCTATTTTGATTCTTTTGTGGTTTAATATGAATTTTAGGATTGTTCCATTTCTGTGAATAGTGTCTTTGGGATTTTGATAAGAATTGCCTTGAATCTATAGATTGCCTTTGGTGGTATGGCATTTTAACAATATTAATTATTTCAATCCATGAACATGGAATATCTTTCCATCGATATGTGTCTTCCTGAATTTCTTTCATCAATATTGTATAGTTTTGCTTGTATAGTGTACATGTAATCTGTTTAAATTTATTCCTGAGTATTTTATTTTTTTGTTATTGCTATTGATTTCTTTTTCAGCATGTTTCTTGTTACTGATTAGAAATACTACTGATTTTTGTATCCTGCAGGTTTACTGAATTCATTTATTTTAACTCATTTTTGTTGGGGCATTTTGAATTTTCTATGTATGAAATATCATCTGCATACAGGGACAATTTAACTTCTTTCTTTTCAGATTGGTTCCTTTTTTTTTTTTTCCTCTTACCTAATTGCTGTAGATATGACTTACAGTACTGTGTTGAATAGAATTGGCAAGAGTGGGAATCTTTATTTTGTTCCTGATATTATAGGAAAAGCTTTCAATTTTTCACCATTATGTATGATATTAGTTGTGGGTTTGTTATATATAGCCTTTACGGTTTTGTTGAATGTTTTTATCATGAAAGGATGTTGAATTTTATCAGATGTTTTTTCTTTGCCTATTGAGAAGATCATATGATTTTTGTCTTTCATTCTGTTGTTTTTCACTTTTACAGCTTTTTGAATTTTGGATTATCTTTGTATCCCTGGGATAAATCCCACACAGTTATGGTGAATGATCCCTTTAAAGTGCTATTTAATGCAGGTTTTTGTTGAAGATTTTTGCATATGTGTTCATCAGGGATATTGGCCTGTGATTATTCTTTCCTTGTAATGCCTTTCTCTGCTTTGGTATTAGGATAATGCTTGCCTCATAAAATAAGTTTAGAAGTGTTCTCTCTTCCTTGGTTTTTTGGGAAGGGTTTGAAAAGGATGGTTATTACTTCTTTAAATATTTAGCAGAGTTCATCAATGAAATCATCAGGACCTAGGCATTCTTTAATTGGAGACTTTTTATTATTACTCATTTAATCTCCTTACTTATTATTAGTCTATTTATTTATGATTGAGGCTGAATAGGTAGTATGGGACTAGGAATTCATTCTTTTCTTGTAGGTTATCTGATTTGTTGGTATATAATTGTAGTAGTCTCCTATTATCTTATGTATTTCTGTGTTAAGAGCTGCAATATCTCCTCTTTCATTTCTGGTTTTATTTAAGTCCCCTCTGTCTCCTCTCCCCCCCCCCCCCCCACTTTAATCTAGCTAAAAATTTGTCAATTTTGTTTATCTTTTTTTTAAAAAAAAACACCTCTTTGTTTTGTTGATATTTTTATTTTGTATTGCTTTTTGCCTTCTCTGTTATTTACTTCTGCTCTGATCTTTATTATTTCCTTCTTTCTGCAGATTTTGGACTTTGTTTTTTCTTTTTCTAGTTCCTTAGGATGTAATTTTAAGTCATTTATTTGAGATCTTCTCAAGGGGTTTTTTGTTAAAAACTTTTTTCACAGAACTATTTTTCATGCCTCCCATAAGTTTTGGCATGTTGCATTTTAATTTTCATTTGTCTCAAGATTTTAAATTTTTCCTTTCAATTTCATTGATTGTTCATGAGCATTTTGATTAGCTTTTATGCTTCTATAAATTTTCTGAAATCCTTATTTTTAATTTCATACCATTGTGGTATGATGGAATGGACCTGAAGCCCGAGTTCATGTGTGTTGTTTCTGTGAGGGATAACCTGAGGCCTTTGTCCCTGGGGGCTGACCTGGGTCTGTGGTAGCCTTAATCCTGAGTATGCAGGGGCCTTCTAGGTACCTGATTCCCTGAGGCCATGGTGCCACAGTTTGGCAGGGCACAAAATCACGAGCCACTCAAGCAGGAACAAACTTTATTTCCAAAACTCCCGCGAATGCCACGCACGCGGCTGCACGTGGCCTTCTCCCAGGACACACTACACCAACAGGAAATCCCTCCTCCGAAATTCCCTCCTACCGCACTTCCCCAACCAATGGGAACTCTCCGGGAGTCCCATGAGAGCTCCAAAGTAGCAGGCTGAGGCAGACAGCAGGGGTCTAATCTCCAATTGAATGCACATCTTAACATAATCATTATCATCTCAATGGCTTGCTGGTGTCACCTTTCAACCAAAAATGCCATGCGTCATTCCTACTTGACTATGGCTCTCAGCACATGGAAGTTGGCCTGCCACTAGGGTGGCCCTGTAGCCTGAACCCATGAGGCTAGGCCTGGATCTTAAGTCCACAAGCGCTTGCTTAAGGGTATTTCTCGTTCTTCATTCTGTGGGTTCTGACCTGGCACAAGGGTCTACTGGGCTGGACTTGGACCTGGGATCTCTTAGAGCAGACTTAGACACTGGGTCCACTGAAATCTGACATCCTGGAGACCAGCCTGGAGTTTGTGTCTGACATGGGGTAGCCAGCGATTCTGGGTTCACAGGGCTGGGCCTGCAGGTTAGCCTGGAGGCTAGGTCAGCAAGAGCTGGTTTGGGTGCTGTGGCTGCAAGTGACAGCTTGGAACTGGGTTCACAGAGGTGGTCTTGGAGCATGAATCCAGGGTACAAGCCCAGCAGCCTTTGTCTCTTGGTGCCAACCTGGTTTTTAGACCAGAGGTGCTGAAATGCAGTGGAATAGGCCTGAATACTGGATCTGTGTAGAAAACCTGGCTCTGGACTGGTCTGGAACCTGGAGTGGACCTGGCACTGGGCTGGCCTGTTAGCACCATCTGCAGATGCTTGATATATTTAGTTAGTGTTTAGTGCTGTGAAGACTTGAGATATTTATTTCCTGTACTTTGCTAAATATTTCATTTTTGTTAAAATGGTTTGCTCATATTGAGAAACCTTTTTGGGGTAGAGTTGTATTGTTTTGGGTTGTATCTAAAGATTGTCATAATTCCTAAGGTAAGTTTGGAATATGTGAAATACTAGAAATATTTTGATTTGATCTGTGTGGTGTATATTTGAAATGTCCACCAGATGTCACTGTTGTCCTTTATAGTTTTTTGCCTTCTAGTTGTAGTAAATTTAACACCTTGTCTTAGTTGTACTAGTTTTTCCTCAAGTGTATATATTCAAAAACTCTGATGAATTTTAGGAAACATGCATCTTCATACAAGATTTCTAGATTTATGTATTAAAGATGTTTTGTTCTGTTGTAAATTTTACTATCATTAAATTAAGAAATTTGAGAGGTTAGTGAGAGAAACTTTAAATGATATTTGGACCTTGTGGAATACTTTAAATACTTTTAATATAGTCTTCACTTTTATGACACCATTTAAAAGTTTAGACAAAGGGCTTTTATCAGTAGTCCCTGAGTTTTTCTTAGTGGATTTATATTTCTGTGTAGTGACCATATAGCCCCATGAGACTGGTATCCTAGATGTTACCAGGTAATAATGTTGTTTTCCTGGAAAACTTAATGAACATACTGCCTTTTTGCCATGGTTCTCACTAAAGTACAATAAATTTTGGATGTCACTTTAAAATATTAGTGCGTCATTCTTTATAGCTCATGATATGATATGATATGTCTTCTAATTATTCATCTTTTTATGTGATTTATTCTACTTATCATTTTCTTTTATAAGTTATATAAATGTGCCTTATAGCACATTTTTTAAAGAAAAGATGAAGCAGATCATGATTATTTTTTAAACATTACTTCACTACAATGTACCCTCAAGGAAAAAAAAAAAAAACAGCCCTTACTTCTTCTTAGATACCAAGACAAGTGATTAAAATTCTGTGAACTTTTATGAGGTTTGTAGAGCCATCATTAGTTACAGGAATAATTTAACTGAGTGGAAAATCCAGCTAAATCTTTTTATATTTTTCCATGGATGCTTGCCCACTGGAGGGTGTAGTGTGTATTGGAGTATTTTAATAGGTTTTCCTTTTTTACTAGAAATTATGGATTTGTTTACTTGAAACACACTACTGATTTTCTATAGTTTTATTATTGATTTGAAGCAGTAACTTTCATTAAAAATTAAAGATGAGAAAAGTGAATGACTTTTTAATCTAAAAATTATTCTTTTTCTACCATATATATTTTACATGTTTCAATTATGAAGCATGTATTGTATCTAGATCTTTGTTGCCTCTGTTGAAAAATCTCTAGAAAGTGATCAGGATCTTTAGTAGTCAAGAATGAATATTTTAACCTCTGTACCTGAGGAGGGACTTACAATGTGCTTTCTGCTGTTTTGGCCAAATAAGTTACTGTTACTGCCAGAATTGATTTTATTTGTGTCTCCTCAATGTACTTTCTTGTGATCAAAATTTTCTGTCCCACACAAATTGGGATTTAAGAACATTTACAAGATGTTTGCAATGTATTGCTTCTATAAAAGGGACTGTTTCTATACAGAACTGAGAATTTTGCATTTTAAAATCTTGATATCAGAATCTTTTCAGAATCCTTCATTTCAATTGTGTTACTTTTGTGCAGAAAGTCATGTTATTCAAGAACAGTTTTCGAAGATAGCATTTTAAAAAGGTTTGAATTCATTTTATTTTATCATTATGTTATGAGATAGTATCATTCTATTCTGTTGCTCTTAAAGAAGAAGATAATGCATGGTGGAAATTTTCATCATTTAAACTGAAGAACCAAAAAGTATATCTTAGATATGAACATTTAAACATTTTAGTAAACATCTCCAGCAGAAATACAAGAACATTTTTCAATTTGCTAGATAGTTATTTCTTTTTTAAAAAATATTGTTGAAACTTTTTGTATTTATGTATGCAAATAAAGTGATTTGTTGACAGCTCTTAGAAGTATTTTTATGCTATTGTATGGAAAACAATTTGTTAGCTTACATTAAGCAGATATGTTTTCAGCATATGTGAAAAGTGGTCTTTTGGTTTATTGTTAGCACTCTGTTTTTAAACTTTGTGGTCATGAAAGAATAAAATATTGATGGAGCAAAAGATTGAACCTCTAAGTGATTTTTTAAGCTTTGTTTTTGTCTTCAGATAATAAAGCTGTTATCAAGTGATTTTTTAAAGAGGAGGTGTGAAATAATTCTTCAACATTAAGAGAGCCGTAATGATAGTTTCCCCTTCTTCCATGTGGTCAAGTCTTTGGCTCTCTAAATCTATTTGTGTCTTAAATCAGTAGCTCTGCTATGTGAGTCCATATATGGTGTTTTGACAGAAATGGTTAATAAGTCAGTTCTTCCGTTAAAATAATATTTACTATTATAATTTGAGTTCCATTAATGTGTGTGGTAGAGTAAGAAGGCACAAAGTCTCTGACTATCCGTTGATCTTAAAATCTACTTGTATTTACTTTCTTATGAGGGACTTATTTTAAACAACTTGATGTAAAGTGGAATGACTTAGGCAGTATCTCCAAACAAATTGGTTTGATAAGACAGAGAACATAATTTATTGAGTATTTGGAAAAATAACTTGTTGAATTTTTAACTAGTTTTTTAAAAAAGAATTTTTAAATTAGTTGTAATAACTAACTTTATTTAGCCTTTTAAGGAAGCATAGTAAATAATTTCTAAGTCAGAAATCTTATTCTTTTATATCTTTAATATAAAATGAACATATGGACTTTTTGAATTATTTTATTTGTAATTGTATGTTACTTGTTTCCAAAATAGAATTGAGATAACTATGCATTTGAAACTAAAATATGGTTGCACAGTAGAGTATTACATATATTTTTAACAGAGAATCAATCTTGTATCTTTTTTTTTTTTTTGCTTGATAAGTTAGTTGTAATCTGGCAATCCTATACAAAATAGATTTATGCTTTATTTTGTAAATCTGTATTTGTGGCTTGCCCAGTGCCAGGCACTGTTAGATACTAGGAATATATAACAAAAGAAGTCACAGTTTCTGCCCTTAAGCGCTTTATGGTTTGGTGGAAGGGATAGGCAAATAAACCAACAATTTACAGTTTAAGGAAAATATAAGTATAAAATATAAATTGTTTTGGTTAAAAGTAGTTTAATTTATACTACCTAACCCCTCAAAACGTACTTAGGAATAAACTTAGTTAACCAAAGAGATGAAAACTCTAAAACATTGGTGAAAAAAGTTGAAGAGGTCATAATGGAATGACAGTGGGAGATAATATTTGCAAACTATATGTCTGAAAAGGGTTTAATAGCTGGAATTTATAAGGAACTCAAAGAACTTAAAAACAAAACAAAATCCAATTAAAAATGGTCAACAGAGCTAAATAGACGCTACTCTAAAGAAGATGTGCAGGTGAGCAACAGGTATGTGAAAAAATGTTCAACATAAGAAATCATCAGAGAAATGCAAAACCACAATGAGATATCACTCTGCTCCTGTTATCAAAAAGATCAAATATAGTAGATGCTGGTAAGGATATGGAGGAAAGGAAACCGTTGTACACTGTTAGCAGGAATATAAGTTAGTTTAGCTATTGTGGAAGACAGTAATGAGGTCCCTCAAAATGCTCAAAAGAAAATTATTGTATGACTTAGCAACATTACTTCTACGTGTATATTCAAAGGAAATGAAATAACTATGTTGAAAAGACATTTGTGCACCAGTGTTTATTGTAGCACAATCCGTGGTAGCCAAGAAATAGAAACAACTTAGGTCCCCATCAGCCAATGAAGGGATAAAGAAAATTTTGTACATATACACAATGGAATACCACTCAGCCATAAAAAGAATGAAATGCTGTCATTTGCTACAACATGAATGGAACTGAAGATTATTATGATAAGTAAAATAAGACACGCATAGAAAGATATGAACAATAGGATCTCATTGGTGTGAAGAATCTAAAAAGAGTTAACCTCACAGAAGTGGAAGTAGAAAGCTGGTTATCAAAGAGAGTAGAGGGGTGGGGAGGGCGTAGAAAGTAGATAAGAAATTACAGTGGATACTAAATTACAAGTAACAGTAAGAAGTTCTGGGTGGGCTATTGTATAGTGGGATGATTATGGATAACAATTATGTACTGTACATCTCAAAAAACTAGAAAAGTTTCATTGTAAATGATAAATGTTTGAGGACATATGTTTAAACTGATTTAAATATTACACAATGTATATATTTATCAAAACATATTTTGTACCTTTGTTAATATCTATAATTTTTGTTTTTATGTTTCAATTAAAAATAAATTTAAATTAGAGAAAGTAAATACATGTAAGGGGAAATGGAAATTGTTACGGTTTGGATATGAGATTCCCTCTGAAAAGCTCCTGTGTTAATTCAGGAATGTTCAGAGGTGAAATGATCAGATTATGAGTGAGTAACATAGTCAGTGGGTTAGTGTATTTGTTGGATTACTGTAGGCAGTTGGGGCGTGACTGGAGGAAATATGTCACAGGGGCTGTGCCCTTGGGGATTATAGATATTGTCCCCGGCTCCTTGCCCTCTTGTTTCTTGCTCCTGACTGCCATGAGCTGAGTACCTCTCCTCTGCTACCTACTTCCACTATGATGTTCTTATCTTTCTCAGACCCAGAGCAACTGTGTCATGTGACCATGGACTGAAACTCTGAGCCCAAAATAAACTTTTCCTCCTCTAAGTTGTTCTTGTTGGGTGTTTTGCTAATAGTGACGAAAGGCTAACTATACAGGTGTGCAAAGAATATTAGGAGCAATGGATTAAAAAGTTTTTCTAAAAGAGATGATGGATTATCTGACTCTTAAAGACTGAAAAATAGCCTATTGAGATACAGGATAAAGTCAGGCATTCCTGTAGGGAGCCTGGGGCACATACAGGTATGGAAGAATGGCAGCATGGCAAGTGGCAGAACTGTAAGTGATTCAGTAGGTCAGGACTCTGAGTAGGTATGAGGGAGTGGCAAGAAAGACTGGAGAATTATTCATTCAACACATTTATTGTGATTTAACATGGTTTCTATGTATAAAGAGTTTACGCTCCTGTAGGGAAATGTAATTTATAATTGTTTCAGGAAATTCAGATAAAAGTAAGGTTTTCAGGGAATTTCGATTTTAAATAAGGAAACACTGATAAAGTTTCATTGTGGGAATGCTGGGGCTGGAGAACCTGAAGATCAGGTAGGCAGTATTTGAAGCAGAATCAAAAGGACTTGTGACTGATTACTACCTGATAAATATTGAGAATGTGGGTAGTGTTTGACTAAGTAGGGGAGGGGCATCTAGAATTATTCTCAGATTCTGGTAGCTGGTCAAATGTTGCCATTTACCAGAAATGGAATACAGAGTTAAGAAACATTCTCTAGGGAGTGAGGAAGGTGGAGAAGAGGGTGATAAGATAATGAGATTAATATTTTTGAATTTTTTAGATTTATATATATATATATATATATTTGACAGCAGAGTGTATTTTGACATATTATACATACATGAAGTATAACTTCCCATCATTGTGGTTGTATTGTCTATTCATATAAGGACATAGGAAAGTTATGTTGGATTCATTCTGCTGCCTTTCGTATTCCCATTCCCCCTCCCTTCCCTTCATCCCCCTTTGTTTAAACCAGTGAACTTCTCTCTCTCTCTCTTATTGTGTGTTAGCATCCACATATCAGAGAAAACATTCAGCCTTGATTTTGTTGGGATTGGCTTATTTCACTTGGCATGACAGTCTCTAGTTCCATCCATTTACTGGCAAATGCCATAATTTCATTCTTCTTTATGGCTGAGTAATATTCCATTGTATATATCTATTCATCTGTTGGTTCCATAGTTTAGCTTGTGAATTGTGAATTGAGCTGCTATAAACATTGATGTGACTGCATCACTATAGCATGCTGATTTTAAGTCCTTTGGGTATATGCCCAGGAGTGGGATAATTGGGTCAAATGGTGGTTCCATTCCAAGTTGTTTTGTTTTGTTACTAGGGATTTAACCCAGGGAAACTTAAGCACTGAGCCACATTCCAGCCCTTTTTAATATTTTATTAGAGACAGGGTCTCACTGAGTTGCTTAGGGCCTTGATAAGTTGCTCTGGCTGGGTTTGAATTCCTTATCCTCCTGCCCCAGCCTCCTAAGTTGTTGGGATTATAGGAGTGTGCCATCTTGCCTGGCTCCGTTCCAAGTTTTCTGAGGAAATGAGATTAATTTTTGTCACTGGTTTCTGGTATCTCTTCAAATGGATTTGAATGGGGAATCGGATACATGCATCTGAATCTGAGGAAAAAAGTTTTGAGTTAAGGTGTAGTTTAAGAGCCCTCAGTGTATAAGGAGAAGCTGAGGTCTGGGTATTAATTCACTTAAAGTGTGTATTTAGTGGAAAAGAAGAGTGCTATGTCTGGAACCATGGAAATGCCAGTACAGGTTGAATGTCCTTTATTCAAAATACTTCAGACCAGAAGTACTTAGGATTTCAACTTTTTTATTTTGGAATGTTTTCCATATACATAATGAGATACTTGGCGATGTGACCCAAACCAAAAATGGAATTTATTTATGTTTCATATACACATCTTATGTACAGAGTCTCAGGCTAATTTCATGCAGTATTTTATAATTTTGTACATGAAACAAAGTTTCATGGTGTGGACTTTTTTACTTGTAGAATTATGATGGAGCTCACAAAGTTTCAGGTTTGGGGGTATTTATGATTTCAAATTTTCAGATTGGGGTACTTAACTAGTATTTGAGCCAAGTAAGATGATTACAAGGGTATTCTTGTTTCATAATGCATCGAGTTGGAAGATTTGGTACTGCTAATGCATTAGTAAGGTAAACCTAGAACTTGGTGAGGTTTATTGCAAGAGCATTGAACATAAGGTCACCTATTTTGAATTGATCTCTTATGGCAGTTATAGAAGAACTACACTGTTCCTTTTATGCACAGTGGTCATAATGATAGCCAAGGGCAAAGAAAGCAAAAATAAAAATTTAAAATCCAGCAGGATGTATTTCAATAGGAATACATACTTTATTTACAAAAGGAAAGTATGCTGGTCAGGACAGGTGACCAGAATGGGATGTGCATGTGTCTGAAATGGTAGGCATTTAATAAAAGTCATAAAATCTGCCAGTAGTCGGCCATAGGTTTGCCAGTGACCCATGCTTGTGTAGTTTGCTTCAAAAAGATTAGCTGAGCAAATGAGATTCCCTTTCTCATATAATAAATTTGTTTTTGTTATAAAAAAATATCATAAAATTTATCATCTTTACCACTTTTTCTCCTTAGTTATAGGGATTGAATCCAGGAGCACTTTATCACTGTGCTACATCCCCATCCCTTTTTATTTATTTTGAGACAGGATCTCTCTAAGTTGCCTAGGCTGGTCTTGAACTTGGGATCCTCCTGAGTAGCTGGGATTATAGGTGTGCGCCAATATGTCCGGCCCATCTTCGCCATCTCTATAAGTAGAGTTAAGTAGTAATTACATTCACATGGTTGTACATTTCCAGAACTTTTCATCCTGCAAAACTGAAGTCCTGTGGGGTTCGGTGGGGCATGCCTGTAATCCCAGCAGCTCAGGAGTCTGAGACAGGAGAATTGCGAGCCTCAAAGCCAGCCCCAGCAACAGCAAGGTGCTAAGCAACTCAGTGAGACCCTGTCTCTAAGTAAAATACAAAATAGGGCTGGAGATGTGGCTCAGTGGTTGAGTGCTCCTGAGTACCCCGCCCCCCAAAAAAAGCCGCAACACAAAAAACTGAAGTCCTCTTCTCATTAACTAATGAGTCTTCATTTCCCTCTGCTTCCAGCCCCTGTTGACCACCATTATGCTTTCTCTGATTTGACTATTCTAGATATCTCATATAAATAGGATCATATTTGTCTTTTGTTTTTGTTTTTTTGGATCTACAGTAATTTTATTGTAACAGAGAAACCAAGCTGCAGTAAGTCGACATGATTAGAGCAGAAGGTGGTTTTCATTCCAAGGGTGAAGCCTAAGCCTGGCTGGCAGTACACAAACCCTAGACTATCTCCTTTCTGATCCTAACCTGTGTTGTCTGACTCATGATGTGAGGTTAGTGGCTGCACAACCACAAGGAATGAAGAAAGAGGTCCAGCGGGCAGAGGAGCACCCCAGGAGGAGACAATTACACAGTCATTGATGAGGATGCCGGCATAAAGTGCAGGCACCTACTCTCCACTATTCTTTGCCAAGAAAGAGAGGGTATGGCATGAGCAGAAAATTATGTTCTCCATTCTTAAATAGATCCTGATATGATGGGGTTCATGGTTAATCAAGCAATAGAATGGTATGGAAATCTAGGCTGGTTATAGATCTTTGTGTTAAAGAAAAGAACAGCAATGGTAAGAAGTGACAGACATTTTCCTTATTTTCTTAAATAAGACAGGAAACAGCATCTATTATTTTCCTTGCTGCAGTGGCAACAGACTCATTGGTTTTTGTAAAGCACGATTTGTGCAATATGGTCTGTTGATAGGATGCTCCACCATGGGGGGACAAATGTGAGGTGGACTGTTAATGACACAACTCAGCCTATAGCATGAGCTATGTCTCATGCTGGATCCGCAGAGGAACCCCTTGCACCACACAGAGCTTCATTAAAGCTTCTGAAATTAGCAACATCACGACAGGTTTTTTGGTGCTGTGACTTTCTTATACATATAAACTCTTTCAAAAAAGTTGGAGATAAAAGGATGATGGGGTAGTTTGGTTTAAAGCCACAGAGTTCCAGACACCAGCCATGGTTGCCTCTGCCCTATCTCACTACATGTTCTTTTCTGAGAAACATATCCAATCACTAAGTGTTATGCACTGTGGTTGAAAGAAATGACCTCTCCACCATCCACCCTCCCTCATCCTGCATGTGAATCACACAACAGCAGGGGCTGACGACAGAAAGGTTGTCTCTGTTCTCTCACCAGGAAATTACTTGGTGACCTGGTGGATGGCATGGACAAGGTAGGCCACGTTGTTGGAGGTGACCCCTGCCACAGAGATGCGGCCATCCTTTGTCATGTAGATGGAGAACTCCTTGGTCAGTCGCTCTACCTGTTCAGGGTTTAGGCCTGTGAAACAAAACATGCCGATCTGGTCCATGATGTGCTGCCAATTGTGGGAGGAGCCCTCCTTTTGAGGTTGGAGACCAGCTGGGTCCACATGCTAATGATACAGTCAGCCATGCCTTTCACTTCCTGCAACCATTGCTTTCGCAAATCCAGGGAAGTCAGGATGGTAGAGGCAACCCGGGCCCGTTAAGAGGAGGGTTGAAATACAAGGGGCGAATCACAGTCTTCAGTGTGACTCCACCCTTTTGGCTTCATCAGCATCTTTGCAGACTACTTTGAAGGCTCCCACACGCTCGCCATATAAGCCCATGTTCTTGTCATATGATTGGCAGAAACAAACATTAATGCCCTGTTCGATGAAGTGGCGCACAGCCCAGGCATCCTTGTTACCATCACCACTGGCAAAGCCTTGGTAGGCCATGTCCAAGAATGAAAAGAGATTCTTTTTCTTTACCACAGACGCTATTTCCTTCCACTGCTCAGGACGAGGGTCCGCTCCTGTGGGATTGTGGGCACAGGCATGCAGGAGAAGAACACTCTGCTCTGGCATTTTTGAAATGTCTTCTGTGGCGCCTGTGAAGTCAAAACCACAAGTCTTGGGGTCATAATACCGATAACCCTGTAGCTTCATGCCAGCATCCCTGAAAATGGGTGTGTGATTTCCCCAGGACGGTTTGGGTAGAAAGACATCTTGGCTGAACTTAAAAAATCTTTCCGTAAAATTGGCTCCAACCCTTAAGGCATCAGTTCCAGAAATGGTCTGCACGGTGACAAACCGGCCACTTTTTAACACCTCACTGTTCTCACCCAGGGCTAGTTCTGCAGATGCCTTACAAAATTCAGCCAGTCCACCATGGGCAGGTATTCCTTGTCCAAATTTTTTGCAGCAATCTGGGCCTCTGCCTTTCGGATGCTAGGGAGCACATAAGGCTTTTCTATTATCATCCTGGTAGGCACCGACTCCCAGGTTCATCTTTTTGCTGTTGGTGTCTCTCTTGTAGGCTCCAGTGACTCCCAGGATGGGATCTGGGGGTCCCATTTCCACATGGGCCCACGAAGAGCTGGCTCTGGCCAAAGCTGCGGCGGCGAGGCCGGGGTGGAAGGCGCCAGTAGCCCCAGAGAGGATGTGGCCAGAGTGCAGCAGGGCCATAGTGGATGGCAAGAGGGCAGGAGGTAGCACAAGACAGAGCGGAGGGCAAGTCAAATTTGTCTTTTGTGACATGCTTATTTCACTTAGCATTATGTCCTTAAGGTTCCATCCATGCTGTAGCAGTGTGACAATTTCCTTCATTCTTAAGGTCAAATATTACATTATGCATATATATCACATTTTGCTTATTCATTTCTCTGTCAGTGGGACATGGTACCGATAACCCTGTAGCTTCATGGAGTGCCTCCATCCCTTGCTTAATTATAAATATCCCAAGACCCTGCTTTCGGCCCCTTTGGATGTATACCCAGAAGTAGGATTTCTGTATCCTGTGGTGTTTCTATTTTAAATTTTTGCTTGTCTTAGAAATTTCACTCATTAGAAGAATACAAGCTATTAGATAAGGGAGGCTACAGTACAGTCTAGAATGAATAGAGTAGATGAAAGAACATAGCTAAACAGGAGAGAGGAAAATAGAATTGGACCAATGACCGGTGCCCCATTAGTCTTATTTGCTGACTTTTCCTTTGGTTATCAGGGATAGATACAAAGTTTTTCAGCAAACCCCTGTCAACTTTCCATTACTGTAATAAAATCCCTGAGATATTTAACTTATGAAGAGGAAAGGCTTATTTTGGCTCACAGTTTTGGAGATTTCAGTTCATGATCCATTGGCCCCATTGCTTTTGGGCCTGTGGCCTCACAGTGGGGAGTATATGGTGAAACAGTTGTTCATCTCATGGCAAAAGAGAGAAGAGGAGGAAGGGGCTGAAATCCTAATACCTTCTTCAAGGCCACACTCCCAATGACTAGACCCCACATCGTAAAGGTTCTACTACCTCCCGATGACACAGAGCTGAGGACTAAGCCTTTAGTAATGGACCTTTTCAGACTAACTAGAGCAACCCCCTCATCCTATGGGAAATTTTGAGTGAATCTTTTTTTTTGGTAATTAACCTGTCTCTTATAATAATATCAGCAGAATGTGCTGCTACAAATATTGCTTGAAACTACTGGAAGCATTTTATAGTGATTTAAAAGTCAACTTTGGGCTGGGGATGTGGCTCAAGCGGTAGTGCACTCGCCTGGTATGCGTGCCGCCTAGGTTCGATCCTCAGCACCACATACAAATAAAGACGTTGTGTCCGCTGAAAACTAAAAAAAAAGTAAATGTTAAAAATTCTCTCTAAAAAAAAATAATAAAATAAATAAAAGTCAACCTTAACTGAGGTAAGCTCAGTTGAGCTCAGTTAAGGTTCATCAGTGAGCTCATCTCAGTTTTCTCAGCTTCCTGTTTTGTATGTGGTTAATGAAGAATTGTCAAACCTTTCAGTTTCAGTATAAACAAATGAGAATATTGGAATGGAAGATGGGAATATAAGGCAATTAATACTTTGTGACCATTTCTCCCTCCTAAGGGAATTAGAAGTCATGCACATTTGTAGATATTTGGAGGTCTTTCCTCGTATATTTGAAGTTAATAGTTGATGGTAGGAAACAAAAACAGTAGCCCAGCTCTTTTGCAAATGTTTTTAAAATGAATTGTATGCTTTGTAATTATCTTAAGGATAGTAATTATTCATGTTGAATAATTATTATAATTGAATGGTTTACAGCTGGTCTTGATTTGTTTCTTTGTTTTTTTTCTGGGGGGGGGGGTACAAGGGATTGAGCCCAAAGGTGCTTAACCACTGGGCCACATACCCAACCCTTTTTATTTTTTATTTTTGAAACAGGGTCTCACTAAATTGCTTAGGGCTTTGCTAAGTTGTTGAGGCTGACTTTAAACTTTTGATATTCCTTCCTCAGCCTTCTGAGCTGCTGGGATTACAGGTGTGCACCACTGCACCCTGCTAGTCTTGATTTCTGATGCTTAAGTATGTAGATCTGTGGCAGTAGACAGGAGACTTTCAATGAATTTCTAATGAGAAAAGAAGATCTGACTTCAGACTAAGTGGTACCAAAGTTTTGAGATGAAGAAAAGAGATGGTTTCGATGATGTTAGCTACCTAATGACTATTGAGCCCCTAAAGTCTTTAGGCTTAATCTTGTCCGAAATGAACAGAATGTTTTGTAAGTAGCTCTCTGAATTTTTCGTTACTTATTTTTTATAACAAGAGCTCTTGCTGTGTATCCTATATTTATTCCATAGGTTTCCATTCTTTGCCACCAAATAAAACCATCACAGAATGGCAGGTCTCTAGATTAAAAATATATCATCTACCCCCAACTTTTCTCTCCCAAAAGTCAGGATGAAAGATTTTCTTAGGGTTTGCTGGGCATATTGATCTCAGATAATGAAACACTCCAACAACTTCTCTTTTCAGTTCTTTCCTGAGACTACATATATGCTGCTTAGAAAGTGAGATCTCATAATAAATGAGTACCCCCACTGGCTTTTGAATGAATTATAATAGAAATTTTTAGCCAGTAACTACTAAAATTCTATTTTAGCATACAGTTGTCCCTTACTATCCGTAGGGGCTGCTTCCAGGACCCTGCAGTTATCAAAATCTGTAGGTGCTTAAATCTCATGTAAAATGGCATAGTATTTGCATATAACCTATACACATACTCCCATGTATTTTAAATCTTCCCTAAATTACTTACCATACCTAATACAATGTAAATACTATATGATTAGTTGTTATATTGTATTATTTTGGGAATGATGACAAGAAAAAAATGTCCTGTAGTGTTTGATACTCAGATTTTCTTCCCACAAACATTTTTGATTCATGGTTGATTGAATTCATAGATGTGAAGTCCACAGATACAGACAGCCGACTATATTATATTAGTAGATCTATTTTATCAGTAGTTAGAGACAACTAAAATTTGAAAATATGTAGAGTCCAACTCTATAAACTATATAGTGTTATTTTACTCTTTTGTAAGATTTTGGTTTTTTTAATTATTTTTTAATTATTTCTTACATACATCACAATAGAGGAGTGCATTACATTCATAATTTTTTTGCATTGCAATTCTTATTACACCTTTATACCACAGTTTATCAAATCTCTGTTTGTATATACGGTATGTCAATACAAATTCACATCTTCATACATGAATTTTGTATAATGATGACCATCTCCTTCCACTATCCTTGCTATTCCCATTCTCCTTCCCTTTCCCTTCCACCCTATTCCCTATCTAGAGATAATCTTCCTCCCTTGCTCTCCCAACCCCATTTTGAGTCAACCCCCTTATATCAGAGAAGACATTCGGCATTTGTTTTTTGGGGTTGGCTAACTTCACTTAGCATTATCTTCTCTAATGCCATCCATTTCCCTGCAAATGCCATGGTCTTATTATTTTTTTTAGTGCTGAGTAAAATTCCATTGTGTATAAATGCCACATTTTTTTTAATCCATTCATCCACTGAAGGGCATCTAGGCTGGTTCCATAGTTTAGCTATTGTGAATTATGCTGCTATAAACATTGACGTGGCTGTGTCCCTGTAGTATGCTGTTTTTAGGTCCTTTGGGTATAGGCCGAGAAGAGGAATAGCTGGGGCAAATGGTGGTTCCATTCCCAGCTTTCCAAGGAATTTCCATACTGCTTTCCATTTTGACTGCACTAATTTGCAATCCCCCAGCAGTGTTTGAGTGTACCTTTTTCCCCACATCCTCGCCAACACTTATTATTGTTTGTCTTCATAATGGCTGCCATTCTTACTGGGGTAAGATGGTACCTTAGAGTAGTTTTGATTTGCATTTCTCTGATTGCTAGAGATGATGAGCATTTTTTCATATATTTGTTGATTGATTGTATATCCTCTCCTGAGAAGTATCTGTTCAGGTCCTTGGCCCATTTATTGATTGGATTATTTTGGGGTGTTTTTTGGTACTTATCTTGTTGAGCTCTTTATATATCCTAGAGATTAGAGCTTTTGTATATACTTCTGGTATACAAAATGATATTCTGATAAGTGTTCATGTTGTGGAACAATTATTTTCATAACTATCAAGCTAATTGTGTATTACCTCACATGTTTTTGTGGTGAGAGCAATTAAAATTGTCTTATAATTTAAGGTATGTTGTTTTTACCTATGGTCACCATGATGCAAAACAGATCTTTTAAACTTACTCCTCCTTTATGAGTGAGATTTTATGTACTTTGATCAACATCTCCCTAATTCCTACACCACTAACTCTGGTAACTATCATTCTACTTTTTGCTTTTATACATTTGACTTTTCAGATTCTTCTTTTAAGTTTCAGATTCTTCTTTTAAGTCAGATTGGGTGATATTATTTCACTCCATTAAAAAAAAAAGCATTTATTCTTCACATGCTCCCCCTCCTATGAATCAGCCTCCTTATATCAGAGAAAACATTTGGCATTTGGCTTTTTAGGATTGGCTAACTTCACTTAGCATTATCTTCTCTAACTCCATCCATTTACCTGCAAATGCCATGATTTTACTCTCTTTTATTGCTGAGTAATATTCCGTTGTGTATATATGCCACATTTTTTTTTTTATCCATTCATCCACTGAAGAGCATCTAGGTTGACTCCACAGTTTAGCTATTGTGAATTGTGCTGCTATAAACATTGATGTGGCTATGTCCCTGTAGTATGCTGTTTTTAAGTCCTTTGGGTATAGACCGAGGAGAGGGATAGCTGGGTCAAATGGTGGTTCCATACCCAATTTTCCAAGGAATCTTCATACTGTTGTCCATATTGGCTGCATCGGAGGGAAAGGGAGGGGGCATGGGGTTAGAAATGATGGTGGAATGTGATGGACATCATTATCTAAAGTACATGTATGAAGACATGAATTGGTGTGAATATACTTTGTATACAACCAGAGATATGAAAAATTTGTGCTCTGTATGTGTAATATGAATTGTAATGCATTCCGTTGTCATATATAAATAAAAAATAATTTTAAAAAAGTTAAAATAATCTTATGTTCTTTAACTTTATAGCTTTTCAATTTTGTGAGTTGACTTAGTATTCAGATTATGGAAACACTTCTGAAATTGAGGAAAAAGTACTTTGTGATTATTTAATAGTAGATAGTGTCCTTAGACTAAATTCTTGCAAAAAGAATTGAACATTCTTTAAGATTCTGATTTTTGCTCTCTCATTTTACCTAATTATGGTTATTCTGACCAATCAGTATATGTTGTTTAGAGTGTCTCTTTTACAATAACCATACACAATAAAAACAGTGGCCTTTGGCTCATTCCTCTAATTACAATTTCTTTGAGAAAAAAATGTTAAGGTGCCGGGTGCAGTGGTGCATGCCTGTAATCACAGGGCGGCTCAGGAGGCTGAGACAGGAGGATCTCCAGTTTAAAGGCAGCCTCAATAATGGTGAGGTGCTAAGCAACTCAGTGAGACCCTGTCTCTAAATAAAATACAAAATAAGGCTGGGGATGTGGCTCAGTGGTCGAATGCCCCTGTGTTTGTTTTGCCCCTGGGTTCAATCCCCAGTACCAAAACAAACACACACACAAAAGTTAAAACCTTTAAAATAAAGCATCAATTTTCACTATTCATTAACTATTATACATAGTTTGGATATAATTTTTAAAATCTTAATCTCAAAACTTTATTTTCCTATGTTTTATGAATTACTGCAAACAGGTATTATGTACAATACTTTTTTGAGAAGTTGCTGTGATGCTGATAGTCTTAAAGAGTCTTTTTAAAAATTTTTTGTTGTTGTTGTAGATGGACACAATACTTTTATTTAGTTATTTTTATGTGATGCTGAGGATCGAACCCAATGCCTCACATATGTTAAGCAAGCACTGTACTCCAGCCCCTGAAAGAGTCTTGAAGGCTAATTTTTGTATTTTCAGACTGTTCCTCCAAGAGTTGAATTTAATCTTCTTTTGTTTTTGTATTAGAAACTGCTTGAAAGATATGCATTTCTTTAGCTATTATAAATATAATGTTTGGTTGCATTATTTTTTTAAAATTGCTTTTATAGAACTTCTCTTTAGTGTTAATCCATAGTCCTACAGGGGGTGAGGGAGAGATGTATATGAACTCTTGTCAGTCACCAATAGATGGTATTAGTAGTTGCTTTTGTAATTGAAAATTTTCATATGTGATTAAGTAGACTTTATGATGGCTCTTTGGGAACTGATCTTGTCTTTAAGCAGAAGAATCTCTGTATGTGTCAGAATTAACAATGATACCCATTTTGTTTTAAATGCCAGGAACCTTCCAGCCAGATTTGTGCCCTCCTTAATTGTGTGTGTGTGTGTGTGTGTGTGTGTGTGTAATCTTTGATAGCTTCCATTATTAGTACAAGGGCATTATCTCATCTTGTTCACCTTCATGGCTAGGTTCCTGGCACACAGTTACTTAGTTAATATCTTGTGCAATTTGACTCCTGCAGTGGCCCTTCATATTTAATTTTTAAAACAGTGCAAGGAGCATCTGTTTTAGCCTTACTGAAGGAAAGGGTCCAAGGTAGATTAGTTCTTAAAGTGATCCTACCCTGTGGGCCCTATTTTCTGATAGAAGCATGTGATCTTAGAGAAGATAATTACGAAAGAGGATGCAGTGTACTTTGGGGAATCTGGGAGACTCATAATTCGCCTCTTATCGAGGCCCACAGGTGATAAGCCCAGATTAAGTATGACAGGCAGGCACTGTAGGAAATAAGTAGTTAAAAAAAAAAAAAAAAGAGGTACTCTTTCCCTGCCCTCACTCTTCAACCTGAGTATTTAGGTAACCACTTCAATTTAAGATAATATAAGGATGAAACTCAAATCAAAATTATTCTCAGCTAGTTTGTAAAATCTAGTTGGTAAATGTTTGCCTTAAAGATTTAAAGTTTTTATCATTTTATTGTTTCTCTGAGGAAAGCCAGTGAAAGGTATTGAGAGGTGTTCTTGACTTTAAAATGAAGATTTGCCTTGTGTTAAGAGGGAATTGCCTAAGATAAATATGGGATTCAAATTTGAGAGTTTCTGTTGATTAAAATCAGGATTATCAGTAGCATGGAATTACCATGACTCACTGAACTCCATTTAACCTGAGGTTGTAGTCATTTGAAACTTGCTGATATTCCCCCAGAGTCATATTGTGCTCACCACTGAACGCGAAGTTCTCTAACCTTGGCTTACAGGGGGAAAAACCAGTCTGTTTCATAATCTGCAATCTGGGTTTTAAATATTGTTTTCAGAGTAGGACCAATGGATGAGCCTAGGACAGGAAGGAGCATGTGTCTGGATTGTCTTTGCCACATGCTGCTTTATCACAAGATCAGGGTTTATTTGTCTTGTGATATAGGGCAATTTCTCTGTCCTCTTTGAGCCTCTGCTGTTTTCTTTAAAAGCTGAGAATCATAATGCCTATATTGCATGGGTGGTTGTGAAGATTAAATGAGAGAAGCTAAAAAAAACATCTACCATATCCCTGTAGGCGGTAGCTTCTTAGTCAGTGTAGATCATGTCCTTCTACACTCTTCTCCTTCAGCTTCATACTAACTGCTTGCTTTACCTTTGCTTACTTGTGACAGCAAATGGAAAGAGCTGGATAAATGTGTCCTATCTATATTAAGCCATGCTCAAGTGAAACAGCACAGGTGGGTTGTTCTGGGTTTAATTCCATACTATCAGAGCTAAGCATGAAGTGTTGCTGTCACTTTTTCCTCCCCTAATATTAATATTTGGCATTTCAACATCAACTATCCACAGCTGGACAGAGTGCATCTGCTGAAGGTTATCTAGTTTTTTTTTATTAATGATATTTCTGTTGTTGTTAGATTAGATAATACAAATTTACTCCTTTGAAACTCTGCTATCAGTGGCATTATTATTTTATGGCATATATAAAGTAATAGTTTAGCAATTTTAAGCCTTCTGGTTTTTATTGTTGTTGTTATTGTTAATAGAGTAAGATCTAATAGAGCATATGTTTACTCTTATCAGAGTATTAGATCATTCTTGACGTAGGTGATTGTTTGCTAATGTGAATTCTTCCTTTGATTTTGTACTCTGTTCTTGAAATGTTTTATGCTATGGGATTTATTTTGATTAGATTTATTTTAAAAAACAAAGCAGGCTTAATAATATGGATGACTTTGGGTTTTAATTCTGAACCATTATACTTTACCTGAAAGGTGTATTCTTTTAAAGTAATTCAATATTTACAGTAAAAATTTTTTAAATGATTTATATTCATCTTAACTGCCATGACTTTTAGCCAACCCAGTAGTTTCAAGAAAACTCTAAGTTGCACAAATATTTTCCCAAACTTTTTCACTAAGCAGTGAATGGAACCTTGAGAGTCTCCCTACCCAATTTGAAGGAAAGGAAATTGGAGGTCATAATTGATTTTCAAGAAATACTCAGGGCATGCTCCTGTAACAAGTATTTGCTTTTAGGGCAGTTTGATGTCAACAATTGAACAAACTGTGTGTTTGAAAATATATAAAACAAAAACAGAAGTAATTATCATGTGCTTTTTTTGCTAGAATGTATGTTAAGTTGGCTCACTAAGTTAGTTAAAAAATTATGACATGAAAAGTCATTCTTTGCCAAGAAATTGTCACCTTGACACCTTGTGGCATTAAGGCAGCTTTTCATTTCTGTGTGGTCTGGCATATTAGCCAATACTTTTGCTTTAGAAACTGGGAATACTGGCATGTGGCAGTTCAGATGAGTATGTGTATATGTGAGCATGTATGTAGAAGATCCCTGGTACATTCACAGACATAAGAGTAATTTAGATTGGTGGTAATATGAAAAGTAACTGGAGTTTTTGCCATTAATAAAGCTTTGATTTTGATGTAATTATATAGCTATCAAAATGTCCTTACTTATTAATCTCCTTCAAGTTGTTCCTCATTAATAATTGGCTATCATTCTTTCATAGAGGGCTTTGGAGCTTGGCAATATTCTCTGATCTACTTATTACAAAATGACACTGGGAGATGACCAAGGGATTACCTCATAACTTTTAGGTTATGAAAGACCACAGTTTGGTGAACTAGACACATCTGATTTCAAATCTTAATTTTGCCACTTAGTAGCTGTATGAAACTTGGAGTCACAGTTGATTTCTTTGGAACTTTGGTTTCCTCAAATAATAGGATATCATTGGATTCCTGGGATAATTAAGTTAAGTTGTGAAGTACTTATTCGTATCACCTGTCACAAAGTAAACAGTTAATGCAGATTCTCTCATGTGTTTTTTAAAAAGCCAGTTGTATTTGACAACTTAAAGGTGTTTTTTTGAATATTTGAAGTAAAGTACAGATTTGTTTTCATATTAATTTCTGGGAAATTAGTGATGTTTTCTGCATCTTGGGGAAAAATCTTACTAGATAATGGATAATATGTGGTTCTCATATGTTTTATTTAATTGTATAAACATGTAGGAACATGTAGGCATAATGCCTGATTTTTAATTTTAAGAAGCTTCAAAATATGAACTTATAAAATAAAAAATGTGATTTGTATATTATTATTTACATATCAGTTCAGTTTGGGGGAAATGTAGAGCTTCTGTCAAATAATAAACCACCTATTTGGGGGAAAGTATATAACTGTAGTATGTTATTAAGATAAATTTAAAATCCCATTAGATGATCAGTATTGTCTTGTTTCTGAGGTTAATTGGCTGCATTCAGTTATAGGTTATGAACGGTCCCACTTGAATAATCCACCAAGCTATCAAGCAGAAAGACCAATAGTTCAGAGGACTAATTGACCCTGTCAGTATAATAGAAACACTTACAAATAAAATTCTCTTTGCCAACAACATTGCAAATGAAAACCCCAGAAGAAACTGTTATGTCCTGTAGTTGTTCTGGAATGCTATGATTCAGTTAGCAGACTGTGGGTGGGGTGGGTCATGGTGGGAGTTGGGGGGACAAGGAAACGTAAAGGATAGTAGGAAGATTCTGGAGGGAAAATAATCAGGCAAAACATTACAGAGAAAGTTTTTGAAATGACTTTAACCATCATGAATGTCCAAAAGGTACTATCATTGCATCTCTGAAAAAATAGTGTCGGGCTTTTTTCACCCTTCTTCTGAATCTGAGAGGCTTTAGTATTTGGTAGTCATTATTGCACTGAGCTTATTTTTGAAAGGTAAGAAAGGAAAAGGAATTTTATCCTGAAACTCATTTTAGATAATATGGAGTCCAAAATTATTTATGAGAAGTTGTGCCACAATTTGTAGTACTGTAGGATAGTGATAACTTTCCTGTTGCATTTTCTTTTTTAAAAAGTCATCTTCTACATTGTCAGGAAAAATCACAAATTGTAAATGAGCTTCAAAAATACTAATAAAAAAAGATTTATAATGGAAAGAATTGATGGTATATTTCACCTAGAGTAAGAAAGACAATGTGTAATAAGGGATTTTGTGGTTTTACAGCTCAGTGCATGTGTTTGAAAGCTGTTCTCTCAGCAACGTGGGTGGCAGGTTATGCTACCATATAATGTATTGTAGTTGGCTCTCCACACTTGTCAGGGTTAGTGTTCAACCATTCGGAAAATTTTCCCATTGTTCTATCATGTGAACCAAGACTAGTGTTGAATTCCCAATAACTTACAAGAAAAAAGGTTTAATTAGAAAGTTTGAAATTTGATTACTTTTATTGTTTCAATACAGTACTATATAATTTAGTATTTTATCTATTAAAATTACTTTTTAGTGAAAAAGATATATCAAAATCAAAACAATATCTTATTTTTAAACAGATTTTACAGAAATTTGTACACTGAATCCTGCTTTTTTTTTTTTTTTTTTTTTTTTTGTAACACTCTATTTCCATCTTTCTTTAGATGGACCATAGCTCTTGGCAGCTAGTGCATTTTTAGGAAATAATACTGTTTCTAGTAAGAGTTGCAGAGAGAGAGAGGAAAAAAAAAAAACTTTGTGTGAGGTCCTTGTAAACTGAACCTTTGGAACATTACTTTATTTCTTTTCTCCCCCTTTTGTGCTTCTTCTCTATTTGTGTAATGGTTATAAATTATATCGTTTGAAAAGAAGAATTAAAAACATTTTATTTTGTTATGTTTGTACTTAATTATTTTCTTTACCTGTTATTTTAAAGATATACAGAGAAATAAACAATTATGGTATTGAAATTCCATTGTGCCAGCACCTCCAGAGCATGATCCAAAAAAAACAGAAAACCGCCTGCTGGGTTGTCTGCAGTGTGCTTGTGTGAACATCAGTGTCTGCTGTTCACACATCATTTTTTTACTAAAAGTTCCTCTTGGAATAAAGACTCTGTGTTTTCTGAGTGTAGTGAAACATTTGCTGGTCCTTATATTTTCAGTTTGCAGGGGTTTCTGTTTGTAGTCTAAGTTGTCATGAATGTATGCTACACTATTGTCATTGGCACATCAAAAAGTAGAAAAATGGACTTTCTGTTTACGTACTATAAAATAATGAAAAATTTAAAATAAAATTTGAAGTATTGAAGGTGAGAAATAATGATCTTTTGTTAAATATCTGTGAAGAAGGGTTGATTTCATTATTAATTCTTACTCCTTAAAATCTATTTTATTTATAAAGTAAAGTATATCTTGGCTAGATACACATAAAAATATAAATGTCCTTATTTTACTTGAATTCAGGTTCTTTACATATGTTGCCTTCTTGGTAATATTGTTTTTTGAGTTAGTCAGATTTTTCAACTGACCCTACATAATTACTCCCCAGTATGTTAGGTAGTGTATTTATGGACCCTCAGAATGATTTTTCATTTCTGATTTTTACTCTTGTTGTGCTTCTGAGTGTCATGTTAGATACAAGCAGGAAATTGCAAAAATATTGTACAGTACGTTGACAGTCTTAATCATCATTTGATTCATAAAACAGCTAAAAGAGAAATTATTTACCAAATCATGAAGACTTCAGGCTTAAATTTGATAAAATGGAAGTTGTAGCCTCTAGTCTCCCATAAGGTTTATTAGAATTATTCAATATCCTTTTTTTTCTTAGAAACTTTCCTTCTGGAAGTTAATAAAAGAGTAATTGTGTAACTCTTTGTTGAAACTGGGTTTTGACCATCTTAACTGAGATAATTTTAGTGTTTTTTTTTTTGCATTTGAGTTTCTTGATTAATTAAAAGGCACTTTCACATTTCACAATAGTTGTATGACTCTTTTAATTATTGTTTCTTCTGATTATTAGAATGAGACTCCTGTATATTGGGGACCAGTTTCTAAATTTTAGTCAATTTGTCTGGTAGATAATGATGTTTGCTAATCCCTCACACATGTTCTTCTTGATTTACTTCTTATTAAGTAGTTGTCTTAGCCTTTCTTTCTTTCTTTCTTTTTTTTTTCAGACCAGAAGATGGAAAAGATTGCCATCTAAACAAAATATATCTCACATATGGCTTTTGGAAGGGGAAATAAAAGCACCAAGTCCTTAATGTGTTAGTTTTCTAAGGGCCTAGGGCCCTGAGTTTCCTGATTGCCAGGAAGCCTAATTGCTCACAGGGCAACCTGGCGTGCTGCCATTTCCCCACTGGGCTGTTTGTTGGTGCTTGTGAATAGAACAAAAATGTCTCTGCCTTTTCTCCTTAGTTGTTGCTGGTTGCATTTTAAGAAACAAGTTAATATTTTCTCAAAATGATGGTTAATTTATGTAAAGCTGAAGTCAAACTTCATGATAACTGAGCCGTAAGTAGTAAAGTTAGTTCAGTGCTTTCGAAATTCATGTAAAATATAGTTTGTTGCATCTCAGTCCAAAATATTCATTTTGTATAATATCACTTTATTATTAGACATTCTAAACTTGGCTCATTACTTTGAAATCAATCATAAGGTCGATATTTTTTGACATTTGTACTTTTATAGGTAAACAGGATCTGTCATATATGAAATATGCGATCAGTGGAAATCAGAGATCTTATAAACAAAGTGTGTGAGGGACAGGGGAGCTGATATTTCCGTTGTTTTAAAAACCTGTTGTTGAGAATACTTAAAGATAGTTGCATTTAAATTTTTTAAACTGGAAATGTATATTGGACATTCTCTTCTGCCTAAATCTGTAACAGAATTTCATTTGTTCTCGTCATGATTTAATTTTTTTGGATAGTGACTAATATAAAACCATAACTATTGAGATTTTCACACAGTTGAATTTTCCTTTTCTTCCAATCCCCTTTAAAGTTCCATCTCTCTTTAAAGCATATATAGGATTATAGCATTTTGAGTTGTTAATATATATTCGCTTGTACTCATCTCATCTCACATTATGTTGTTCTCTTATTCTTAATTCCAGACAGACATACTTTAAGACTATTTTATTACTTCCTGCAATGTTCAGGGGTTTGGCACAGAAATTACTTTGAAATACTGGCTTCTGTCCTCCAGCTTGGTCACCAAACCCAAGGCTATATTATATAAGCTCTGTGAACTTCAGGGAACCTAGTCATAAATTAGAGATGTGGTGTTAGGATGATAAAAACAAATATATATTCAGTGCTTGGCACATAGTATCAGCTCATTGAATGGTAGTTGAAAGGAAGAAAAACCTTGAAACTGCTAATGTTTTTATAGGCTCCAAAATCACAATAGGATGCTTTTCTATATAATCTCATGAAATTGAGAATTTTGGCTACATCTAGCTGTTGGATATACATGTATTTCTTTGGGCTGATGAGGATTCAAGAGCACAAACTTTGGAGTTATCTGCTGGAGTTTGAATGCCTGCTGTGCCACTTAACCCCCAACAGTAGAAAGTTATCCTTTCTGTGCTTTTAATTCTTGCATATGAAATGAAGATTAAAATGATGTAACTCATAGGGCTGTTGAAATTAATCAACACATGTAAAATTCTTAAAATAATGCCTGACAAAGTGCTCCAGAAACACTAGTCACTGTACTATTATTATCTCATAGAAAAGGAAGAACCAAAAAGTGAGAGAACTTTTTAATGGAGTCAACTTTTATTAGTGTATGTATCTTATTCATTCACTAACTTTGATTGTTTTTTTCCCCCTACTACTGGGAATTGAATCCAGAGATGCTCTACCACTGAGCTACATCCCTAGCCCTTTTATTTTTCACTTTGACACAGGTTCTCACCAGGCTGACTTTCAATTTGAGATCCTCCTGCCTCAGCCTCCTGAGTCACTGGGATTATAGGTGTGCACCTCTGCACCTGGCCCAACTTTGAATTCTTAAAATTTAATTTTTCTTTTTGCTATCATAAAACATGTACATATGTTAAAAGCATGAAAAAAACTACAATAACATTTATGATGATATCATTTCTCTCCTTGTCTCACACTTACTTCCTACTCCTTCAGAGCAGTGATTTTAGCCAGTTTGGTGGGGAGGTGTTTACTTTCGATATCTCTAATAGATATCTGTCATAGGTGTGTACATTTCTAAATAATGTGGGTCTCTATCTGTATTTAAAGACACGATGCAATGATGCCTTATTACAAAAGAGTAGGATTTAATTTTACAATGACATTTCTTTCCTAATATGCAACTTTCTTTGTTTTCCTTTCCTTTTCTTAACTTTCCTAGTGTAGATTTGGTATTGGCTGAAATCATTATGCACATTTTTGTTATTGTGACCACATACATTTTGTTCATTCCATAGTCATATCATGTCCTATGCTTAAATTTCCTTTTCTAAGACATAACATTTTCCCAGAATTAATAGTTGCCTCCCTTTTCTTCTTAATTAAAAAAATGTTAGTTATTAATATATTTCTAAATTCACTGACAGATCTGTAAAATACCTCTTGAAACAGCCACATTCTCTCTCATTCCATGTGTTTTTCCTGGAAACATATTTCCTGGCCCTCCAGTTCAGCCTCTGTGTCAGGCCTGAGTTCCATCAGTGAAGTTGAGCTGTGGGTGAGGAGGGCAGGAGGATGTATTATAATAAGGGGGTTGCTATAGGGGTTTTACCTCAGGTAGGAGTTGGTTAAATAAATTATGAAGCCTGTCTTTTTCTCATCTGATGAAGGGAGATGTGCTCAAAATTCACAAGGCAGGAAGTTAAAGAGTGAAGATTGATGTGAAGTGGAATGCAGAGACATCTGGAACCCATGAGCATGAGCTAAAACCTGTGAATACAAGCTGGAAACTGTGTCAGTTCTCACTGTCTCCGGCCTGGTGATGTGAATGTCTTGCAGGACAGCAGATGCTCTTCATCCAGACCTGAACCACGTATCTGGCCTAGGAGTTAGAGTCTACTGGTCTGGCCACTCCTCCACGACAGTGAGGTGAACCAGGAGAGAGTGGCAGCATGCGTGATCTACAAAAACACCTATTCAGCTTAAGTGTAAAAAACAAAATAGCTATTGCTTCACTTTTGCTCTCTATTTTCTTCCATGAAAATAACTCTTGTGTCTCAACTAGCCAGAAAAGTATAGGGAAGGGAATCCTGGGAAATGTACTTTAGATTAGCCATACTACCACAGCTACCACAGGTGGCCATGAGAATGTTTCTCCCAGATCTCTGACTATAAGTAGTAACTGAATGATGTCCTCAGCTGCTGCTGTCTGAAATCTGTCACCATGTGTCTGCCAAGGCCATGCCTTTCACATTCTGCTCCTAGCCAGTGACTGAACATGACAGGGACACTCAAGAAGGTTTAGTCCCAGGAGATGCTGAGCCCTCTGACAAGCAGCCTTATCCAACTTTGCCTAGAACTCCTCTGCAGCCTAACGCACATCTGCCCAGCCTCCCTTCCTTTCCTCTGGGGTCAGATCTGCATTGCTATCTCGCAGCCCTATTAAACTCTTCTGGCTCCCTCCTCATTTTCTCTCACAGATATTTCCCCTAATACATTTCTAGTGTTTCTAATCTTGTCTTTGTGTCTTCAGTCAGTCTGCTTCTCAGAGTAGCACAACTATCTTCTTAAGCCCGCTTCTCTTCAACAGCATCCTGGGAATTTTCCTCACCTTTTCTTTTTGATAAATCCCTTGTTTCTGGATTGCAGGTCCTCATCTTTCTTGTTTTACTTCCCTTTTTGGTGGAATGCATCCTCCACATGGGAGGTAAATTGTTGAAACCTTGCATGACCAAAAGCTTTATTTTAATCTCACCCTGGAGGGATGATTTGGCTGGGTATGGAATTCTAGTTTGGAAATAATTTTCTCTCAGAATTTTAAACACATTCTCCATTGCCTCATAGTTTTCAGTATAAATGTTGGGAAATACAATGCCACTTTGGATTTCTGATGCTTTGCATGTGACCTGCTTTTCTCTCTAGAAGCTTTTTATTCTCTTACTACTAGATACTGTGAAATTTCACAATGCTGTACCTTATTATGTGTGTTCTTTTCATTGTCTTGTGTGTTCATTGGTTCCCATCAGTTTGGGGATATCTCTCCTTCAGTTCCTCTCTGTTCCTCTATTCTTTGTGAATTCACATTTGTTAGCCATGATACTTCCTACATTGAACTGCTAATTTTCTCATTTCCTCTCTCTTTTGTTTTCTGAGCAATTCATTTACTTTCCATTACAAATTTTTGCTCTCATGTATATTTTAAATTTCTAAGATATCTTTTTGTTCCTTGGCCTTTTAAAAAAGTAACATTCTGTTCTTGTTTCATGGATACAATATGTTGTGTCACTGATGCTTCACTTTGGTTTCTAAATTTTTGTATTCCCTTCACTGTTTTTCATTAGAGTTCCTTTTTTGTTTTTATCTGAATGTGTCTTCCAATTTCTGTTTTGTTTTATTTCTGGCATGCCTGGAGATCCTTGGTTATTTTTTAATATTAAAAATGAGATACAGATAACCAGTTTGGAACAGTTTTTGCTCATGATAGAGTTTGTGGCATAATGGATTTTACTATAGTGTGATTAGATAAGAGCCTGCAGCTCCTTCAGCTCTTGTACATGTCACCTCCTGGTTTAACCCTCTTTAGTCAGAACTGCATATACCCACCCCTAGGAACTTCTAATCCTTTTCTTACTCTCTTTTTTCTCCCATAGCACTTGTTACCTGATGTTTTATTACCTAATCACTTGTTATATTTGTTTATTTTTGGTCTTCTCCCACAAGAAAATGTCACCTCCGTGAGAGCTGAGATTTTGTTGCTTTTAATTTTACTGATATTCTCCAACCAACTAGATTAGTGCCCAGGACAAAATGGATATTCAGTCAGTCAACAAAAATTCGTTAAATTGGAGGCATTCATGCATCATTATTGGTAGATATATTTCTTATGGACTTCTCATTTTGCCCAGAAAATACTAATTCATCCTCCTGCTTGGAGCCACCTGGCAGTGATGGACAGTAGAATGTGTCTGGAGCTGCAGGGTGATCTGTCTAGGAGTCAGTGTTCTTGTAGCTAATCAAGATGAAGGGATCTGAGGTTTTACTGTTAAAATGCAGATATTCGTTTATTCCCCCTATTTTTAATAAGTTGCTGTCCATTGCTCTTGTTTTAACCTGAATCTAGAAACCCTACCCACCCTTATTCACCCTGTGTAGATAGTAGTAAACCCTTACTTTTCAGTAAGAGTGAGAAAGGAACTGTCATCTCCCTGCTCATTAGGGGTCAGGTGAGAATCTGGGGCTCTTTGTCTTTATACAGACTTTCCACCAAATTTGTTCTTTGCTTATTGGTTTATCTTTAGCCCAACTTGCCTACCTGTTCCTTCAGGACTTTGATACTTACAATTTCAGAAATACTGGGGTTCACTGCCCTTGCCTCTTTTCTCTTTAACAGTGCTGAGGTGGAACCCAGGGCCTCACTTGCTAGGCAAGCGCTCAACTACTGAGCTACCCCAGCCCTGCCCTTGCTTCTAGTTGACCTTTTGCCCTCTACCCTTTCCCCTCATCTTCCCTGTTTCTCCACATGTCAGGCCCTAAGAGTGAAGGGAGCTGGAATGCAAGTTAATTACTATTATCTTTCAGTTTACCACCTCTTATCAGTTTTCATTTTTCCATTCTTTTTTTTTTTTTTTTGC
>NW_026000057.1:3428554-3443833 GCF_001458135.2 Marmota marmota marmota | reverse complement strand
TTTTTTTTTTTTTTTTTGCATGTATACATTTTTCAAATCCCTCAGCTGTCATTTTGTGGAATTTGAAAGCAAGAAGAAAAAGATATTTATTGTCTACTACTTTCCCAAAACGCATGTAAAGTATGTTAATAAAGGATATCTGCATAAACATTAGGGATTAGATATATTTACTGGATGTAAAGTACATTAATTTCAAGTAATGTGATGATTATTTTCTTTTACTCCATCTATTACAGTTCCCTGTTCCTGGTGCAAAGTAGGTATACAATTTTTTGACTGAACAGTTTTTATTCCTGGAATGGAGCTATTATGACATTTTTATAGATTGTTTGGAAAGTTTGAGGGCAGAGCACTTTGTATTGGTTTCATGCTTATGTGTTGAGATAAGAGATTTTCAGAAATCTCTTTAGTGATGAGAGATTTACAGAAAGGCCTAGACCTAATTGAATTGTGAGGTTTTAACATTTAGGAGATAGGAAGTGGGGACTGGAAAGTGGAGGCAAAGGAGTTGAGTATAGTTGTTCACATTAACTGTGAGTACTAGATTCTGAAAATAAAATTCTGTAGTTACTGAACTTGACATTTTTTTAATTGATTTTTTAAAAAAATAAAACAGCAGAATGAATTACAATTTATATTACATATATAGAGCACAATTTTTTCATACCTCTGGTTGTATATAAAGTATGTTCACACCAATTCTTGTCTTCCTACATGTACTTTGGATAATGATGTCCATCACATTCCACCATCATTGCTACCCCCTTACTCCCCCTCAAGGACCTGAACAGACACTTCTCAGAAGATGATATACAAGCAATCAACAAATACATGAAAAAAATGTTCAACATCTCTAGCAATTAGAGAAATGCAAATCAAAACTACTCTAAGATTTCATCTCACTCCAGTCAGAATGGCAGCTATTAAGAATACAAACAACAATAAGTGTTGGTGAGGATGTGGGGAAAAAGGCACACTCATACATTGCTGGTGGGACTGCAAATTGGTGCAGCCAATATGGAAAGCAGTATGGAGATTCCTTGGAAAACTGGGAATGGAACCACCATTTGACCCAGCTATCCTTGTCCTCGGTCTATGTGTAAAGGACTTAAAAACAGCATACTACAGGGACACAGCCACATCAATGTGTATGGCAGCACAATTCACAATAGCTAAACTGTGGAGCCAACCTAGATGCCCTTCGGTAGATGAATGGATTAAAAAATGTGACATATATACAGAATGGAATATTACTCAGCAATAAAAGAATAAAATCATGGCATTTGCAGGTAAATAGATGGAGCTGGAGAAGATAATGCTAAGTGAAGTTAGCCAATGCCCCAAAAAACAAATACCATTTTCTCTGATAAAAGGTGACTGACTAATAGATGAACTCTAGATGAACTTGACACTTTAAAGGGAAATTACAGGTAGGGGGACCAAGGTCTCATGACAGATCAAAAGTCCCTATAATTATTCTTATATTTATGAATATAAAAATAATTCAGTAAATAGAGTATCCAAGACTTGACCCATTTAAAATGATGTGCAATTAATAGCTCTTTGTCAGTTTTTAATCTTTGGAATTCTTTCAGAATCTGCTTCCTGCATGCTATATATTTATTTTTGCATTTTTGCAGATTATGTGATTAAAATATAATTAGTGGGGCAGAAGATTGTCAACATAAAGCAGAAGAGTTTGAGACCAAGTCATGCAGATTTGTAGTTCTTACTGTAGTGAGAAGTTTATGGAAGATTTTTCAAATTTATATTTTTACCAAATTACTTAACTGCTAAGCAGAGCTTACATGGGAGTAAGACAAAAGTGGTTGTGGCAAGACTAGTTAAGAGCCCATTAGTAATAATCTGAGGAAGCAGACATTGTTGGTTACCAATGCAACATTCCTTTCTCCATCTTTACTCCTGGCCAACAAGACTACTTTCCAGTATAAAAACAATATGTCAGATACTCTGTTTTCAACTTTCCTTTCAGCTACTGCAAAGGCATGTGATCCAGATGTGGCCAATGAGAAATCTGATAGCTTCTGGAAAATATTTTCCTTTGAAATTAAAAGAGAGGAATGCCTTTTTGGACCTTGTAGTGTGAGAACATGCTTGTGCCTCTGTGGGCATCACAGAGTATGTCAGGGCAGAAAGGTCTGGATCTTTTTTTAAAAATAAACTTCTTATTTTTATATTCATACAGAAAAGTCCACATATCATGAGAGAATAGCTTACTAAATTTTTACAAATGCAACACAGTCATGTACCCAACAACCAAATAAAAATCCAAAAACTCTCAGCATGCTTCCTGATCCTTCTTGAAAGTTAGACATTGTTCACCTTATAGTATAGATTACTTTTACTTGTGTGTGTGTGTATTGTTTTTTTCCCCTTTACTTAGTAGAGATGGAATCATATGATGCATACTCTTTTTTTGTGTGCTTTTTTAAATTCAACATTATGTTTGTGACTATCATCAGTATAGTTGGGTAGTTATAGATCTTTTATCCTTAGTGCTCTATAGTATTCCATGTTGTGAGTATATGCTATT
The DNA here is from genome assembly GCF_001458135.2 of Marmota marmota marmota. Lineage (NCBI taxonomy): Eukaryota > Metazoa > Chordata > Mammalia > Rodentia > Sciuridae > Marmota > Marmota marmota. The sequence goes on along the minus strand of NW_026000057.1, from coordinate 3,441,279 downwards.
TACCCAATTGACCTTCTTTCCTTATTAATCTGAGGTAGCATCTTTGACAAAAACCATATGATTGTAAATGTGTGGGTCTGTTCCTAATCTCTAATCTGTTTTATAGCTGTTACTCTATTTTTTGCATGAATTTTTGCATTGTTTTAGTTATAACTTTATATTACTTTATTATCCTTGCAAAATTAATTCTTTTATTAAGGCTCATAGTTTGTATATTCTTTTGGATTTTCTAGATATGCAATCATATAATTTGCAAGTTATATTATTTTTTTTAATTCCTTGTAATTCTTAATGATCCCCTTACCTCCTAGCTGGTTTGTTCTTCTCCACCCCTTTCCCTTGCCATGTTGCAGTGCGTGTGACCTCCATTCCGTGTTGAATAGAAGTGGTACTAATGGACAGTTTTGTTCTCACTGGGAAAGTTTTTAAGATCTTACTGTATCATGTGTGCTGTAGGTTGTTTATTTGAAAGATGCTGTTTTTTATATTAAGGAAATTGCATTATGTTCCTAATTTGCTAAGAGTGTTAAAAATCATTAATGAGTACTGAATTTTGTCAATTTTTTCTCAATCTGATAAGATGGTATATGGATTTTCTTCTTTTTACTATTCACAGTTAGTTACATTGATTAATTTTCAAATGATAATCCAACATGGCATTCTTAGAGTGATATATATTTTTTTCTGTTCTTTTCTTTTTATGAGAAAGATTAGTCTAATTTTTTCTCATAATATTCTTCTCCAGTTTTGGAACCAATGGGATGCAGGTGACATAAAAAAATAGTTTAAAAGTGTTTCTTTCTTCTCTTTTGTTTGTAAGTCTTTGTACAGAATTGATGTCCCTTCTTTATATAGTGCAATTTGATGGTAAAGCCATCTGAGCATAGTATTTTGTGATAGGTTTTGAATTAGGAAGCATCTTTGTGTCCCTTATTTCTTAATGTTAGTACTTTTTTGTTGATTGTCAGATAGTGGAAAATATTTTACAAATTAAAACATCTTATTAATAACCATTTATATTGATTAAATATTGAAGTGATAATATTTTAGATATGTTAAATATAAGCTTAATTTCACCCATTTTTTAAAATATTTAATGTGGCTATGAGAAAATTTAAAATTATGCATATAATATATATTTTATTTTTTTACCTTGAGACAGGTATTTATCAGTATTCATTACTTATTTGTTGTCCTTGTGTGTTTGTTTTCTATTGCTGTGTAATGAATTACAACAAATATAGTAGATTAAAATAATACATATTTATTATCTCACAGTTTCTGAGAATCAGGAGTCTGGGCTTGGTTTAGCTGAGTGCTCTGCTCTGGATCTCACCAGATTGCAACCAGACTAAGTTGTTCAGGCTGTCCTTGAACTTGTGATCCTCCTGTCTCAGCCTCCTGCTCTGCTGGGATTATAGGCATGTACCATTGTACTGACAAATGCTATCATTTCTTGATTATTCATTACATATTATAAGACTTTCAGTATTTTATAATACAAATAAAATATAACATTTTGTTTTATATGCAATTTTGTGACTTTAAAAAAATTATAAATTGTTATTTACTATGTATATGACTTTAATTATTATTAAATTACCTGATTTACCTAGAAATCAGTTTTTTCATTTGTTTTGTTTTTGTTGGCTCAAAGATTTTCTGTAATTTTTTCTTAAAGTTTATGTATCTTCTTAGGATTTTTTTTTTTAGTTGTAGATGGACATGATACCTTTATTTATTTATTTTTATGTGGTGCTGAGGATTGAACCCAGTGCCTCACATGTGCTAGGCAGGCACTCTACCACTGAGCCACAACCCCAGCCCCCTTCTTAGGTTTTTGATGAAATTATTTTTTTAATTAATGCTGACTTCAAATTTATTCAGGTTGTTTATATAGATTAGATGGAGCACTCTATCTACATCTTCTTTTTGTTAGACCTCTAAAAAAAAAAAACCAGCTATATATAAAATCTTAACTTCTGGAAAAGAGGTTCTGTATGGAAACTTTTTGACTTGCTAGTCCAAATGAGTGTTTTGATCATTTGTAGCAGGGTGATTGAGTTTGATGTTCAAAGTTGACTTAGGCAGTCACCTTCTTCATTAGGGCAAAATATTGAGTCCTTTGAGTCGACCTCTGTCATTCTCATTCAGGTACTTTTTTGTTATCCTTACTTTTAACATATTTGGAATTTATGAAGTTTCTTTTGAATCATTTTATACTTTTCTCTCCAGAACTGTACATCATTGTTGCTGCTAACTGGTTACATTCCTAATGAAAAGATAGTAATACTTCTGGAAACTGCTGCTTTGTGTGTTAATAATTCTCACACTGTCTTTTATACCAGCACCACAGTATTTTTTATTACAATAGTTTTATAGTAAGTTTGGAAATCAGAAAGTGTGAGACCTCCAACTTTGTTGCTCTTTTTGAAGATTATTTTAGCTATTTGAATCATTTAAGATTATGTCTTCAGTAAATCATGTTTATGTTTGTGTACAAATTATATATTCGTGTACAAATTATGTAACTTAAAATATTTATGTAAAGCTTTAAAAGCCTTAAAATTTAAAATATAAGTAGGTCTTATTCAAGCACATCATTAGATAAAATCCAGAATACAATACCGTCCTTAATTATATCAAATGGTTTTTAGAATTAATTTGACAGGATAAGTGGGGTAATCACTGGTTTTGACAAGAGAAGTTTCAGTGGTAGAGACCAGAATCACATTGGAATCGGGTAAAGATAGGACAGCAGGTCAAAAAGGGAGACAGTGACTACAGCTTTTCAAAGAGTTTTGCCATAGGGAAACAGAATGGGGGTCTTATGAGGAGGACATACTATTGAGAGTTTTATTTTTAATTTATTTTTAATCTTTAAAATGACAAATATGATAGCATGTTTGTGTGCTGATGACAATGACACACTGGAGAAGAAAAATTATTTGGGGAGAGAATGTTTATTCCGAGAGCAGAGTCTTTAGTGGGAAGGATGGGATAGAATCTATTGAGCCAAGTGGAAGACTGGTTTCTAGAAGGTGGAGAGGCAGCTTAAATACTGTGTAACAGTATTTAAGTTTTCTGATTGCTCCTGTTTTCTTAATGAAATAAAATATCATCATTTTAGAGATCAGAGTAAGCATTAAGATTTGAGGAGAGGCTCTCCCAGAGACAGTGAAAGTAAAATTTTTTAAAGGGAAGAAATTTACTAGGAATTTTGCATGTTGCTAACTATGTACTTTAAATTTGTCATCTTGAATTTAAAGTGAGGCCAGTCAGTATAGCTGATTGTTTTTCTCCAGTAGCACAGAATTTAAGTGTGTAAAGGGGTTATTATGATGTGCTCTGGGATACCGTCAAAGTAAAGAGGAAATTGAAGATGTTGAATCAGCTAATGAATAATTTATAAAGTAGTTGGAATCAGTTTAACAGTTTTGATGAGGTTGATACTGGTGCAATGGAGTCACTAGAGAAATCTGATGAGTTAAAGGATTATAAGATGGGGATGCGTAAAGTCAAGATAATAGCTGTTGATTGTGATCATATGTGACTATGGGAAAGATAACTGACCTGGAGTGGAGATAGAAATTGTTGGAAGTAAGGAAGTTTAGGAAAGGTGAATCCAGATTATTAAAAGGATTGTCTCTGTGTAGTGATGGAAAGGAACATTGTCCACGAGATTTTAAACCAGGAACTAAAACTGTCTAGAGACTGCCTTTTTTGAGTCCCTCTTTAACAACTACATAACTAAAAACATTTTTTTTATTTTAAAGTAAAGTATGGTTATTGAGAAAAACAGATAAAGTTAGAATAAAATGAAAAGTATTCATGTTCTCACCCTTACAGATATTTCCTATTTGTTTTTGATGAATGTCCTTTCAAACTTTTTTTTTAATTTATACACAGTGAATTTTTTAAAAATATATAAGATCATCCAACTTGTTATTTAGTTGTTTGCCTTTTAAAGTTAACCAGAGAAAGCAGCAAATAACTGAAAATAAATATAGAGATGATAATCATTGACCACATAATATTCTGATAAATGACTAACTCCATATGCAATGATGGCTAATGACAGATTCATTTTGTATTTATCATTTGATTATGGAATTTTCTCTTGCACTTGATTTAATATTGAGTTTCATTTATCATGGCTTCTAAGAAATTTACTGCTAATGTGCCCATAAAGGGCCACATTAAGTGATTGATATGATAACAAAGTTAAAAGTGACTTAGAACTATGAAGGTGGAAAATCATTAATGATTATTGCTCATCAGTCAAGTACATCCCATTCCACTGTAGCAATCAGCTTGAAGGACAAGGACAAAATGATGGAAGCTGTTAAAGGATCTGTTTCAGTGAAAGCAATGAAACTAACAACAATTTCAAGAAAGGAATGTCAAGAAACTTCTAGGGACCTAGTCTGAAGACCTGGCATAGAAGCATGTCTCATTGTATGACTGTCATGGCTGAAGCACAAAGTTTGTTTTATGATGCTAATGTAAAATAATAATTATGATTTCACAGAATAAGAAAATATTCTGAGTCAAGTAAGAGTGACCATGGCCTGGGAACATGTATTCAGGTTACCTGGAACAACATGGTAGAAGAAAGAGCTTTCTTAGTCACAAAATAAAGTAGATGGGGTCAACAGGTAGGCAAACCAGAAAGAGGCAGAGAAATCTCTTCTATAGGATTCAGATATTATCTTTAATGAGGAGAAGAAATCTTTTATGGGATTCTGATGTTGTCACATTCTTGGATATAGGGTAGGTAGAGGCCAGAGGTCTACCAAGCTTTGTATGTATTTCAAGAGTTTCACCTGTAGTCACAAGAATGCTAGGACAGATACAGAGGTTGATAGTAAATGGCTACTAAAAGTGACTAAAGGTAGCCTAAAATTACTTTGGCTCTTGATCTGTAGCATCCCCTCCTCCATGTAATCACAGTATTCTAGATGGCCAAGATTAAGCAGTCTGCAGGCTTTTGAATACAGATATGGCTTCTTGAAACTTCAGTTCATAATAGCATTGAAAGAGAAGCCTTGAACCCTACTATGAAATTGAATGTAATGCTTGCTCTGGATAATTTAAAGTGAGTAGTGAGTGTGTGCTGATGTAAGGCAGCTGGAGAATTTTTATAAATTAGATAAGCTGATTTTGAAAAAAAAAAATTGCCAGGCAGAGTCTTCAATATGGATGAAAATTCTCTGTTGTGGAAACGGATGCCTGAAAGAACTGTCATCCACAAAGAGGCCAAATCAACGGAGTTTCAGGACTTCCAAGGACAGGGTAACAGTCTTGCTTGGGGGCAGTGGGGAAGGCTACAAATTGAAACCTTTTCTATCTGGCACAGTGAGAATCCCAGCACGTTCCAGCCCACCAGTAAGCACACACTGCCTGTGTCCCATAGCAGCAATAAGAACTGCTCCTCTTCCAAGGTACTCTCTTGAACTGCTGTGCCAGGGAAATGGAAAAGTACCGTTTAGAGAACAACACACCTTCCAAGATTTTTTGATGCTCAAGTAGTCAGGTCTGTTTGTTTTTTTTTTCTTTTACCATACTACTTAGGTTTTTAAATTATTTTGGAAGGTGAACCCTACTATAAAATGATGAGCTTGTATTTTCTCCTAATATTCTTCTAATAGTTGTGATTGTTTACTTGTATTGACATTTAATTCTTGAGGAATTTACTTTTGTGCTAATTTTGTTAAAAAATACCCTCAAAGCAGCCATGTGCTGTCTTCATCCCCAACTCCAAGGAGTGAGTCCTGATTGAGACCAGCCAATTGTCTGGTCCTGCTCTCCTACTGATGATTCACTCAGGGATGGATATTTACTGAAAAGTGGTCCTTCTTCTTAAAAAGTGTTCAAAGCAGGGAACCCTTGATTTTTGCCTCTAGAAGAATGTTCTAGCCATCCTAGCAAAAGGCAAGCTAGCCTAGCGTAACGCTAACTTACCTATGTTGGAAGAATAGAAAGATAAAAAAAACTTGGGGTCTTTGATAGCATCCTTGAGCTTCTGAATTAACCTATCCTGTGACCATTAACTCAGGCATTTCTGTTATGTAAAGTAAAAATGTCCTCATCACATAAGTCTCATTGAGTTAAATTTTATGTAACTAAATTCATCCTTACTCACACACCTATTGCCATGAAATGCATGTTTTATATGCCTGGTTAGCTCTACCATCTAGAATTATAAGCCCCATTTCTTAATCCTTTTTTTTTCTTCCAGATTTTAACTCTTTCTATCTCTCTTCTAGGAAAACAATCTAATTAATGTTTTAGTGTCTGCTTTCTTTTTGTTTCCATCTATTAAATGTATTTTTGCCATTAGCTTTTATTTAGAATGCCTCAGTCACTGTGCAAAGTTGCCCTTTTAAAATAAGAGTTACATTTTGTTTTTTAAAATAACAGCTTCATTAACTTCTACCATACAGTTCACCAAAAGTGTGAGTAGTTTTTAGCATATTTACAGACTTGTGCAGACATCACCATGTCAATTTCCAAACACCCGAAGAATAGTAGTCATTATCCAAAGCCCTACTTAGACCTGAGCTCCTGCCAGTCTATTTTCCATCTCCGTGGATTTATCTGTTTTGAACATTTTATATAAATGGAGTCACAAAATGTGGTTCTTTGTGCCTGACTTATTGGAATTGCTGGGTTACAAGCTCACTCTTTGTTTAATCACTCCAAGGACTGCAGGATGGTTTTCCAAAGCCAGCACACCATTTTACATTCCCACCAGGATAGTGTTTTGAGGCTTTCGATTTCTCCAGAATGATTTGGATATTTTTTTGGACCCAGACAGAGAAGCTGAAGGGTTTGTGAGGGTATGTGCGTGTGGCAGCAGGGGGGCAGGTAAAATAAATAAATAAATATATATATATATATAATATAACACATACTATTTTAATCATTTTTAAGTGTGCAGTTCTATGGCATTAAGTACATTCACATTGTTGTGCAACTGTAACCATCATCCACCTGTGGAACTTTTCTTCTGGAATGGAGTAGCTGTTCCCTTTAAACAGTAACTCTTCATCCTCCTACCACTGGCCTCTGGCATCTGGCATTCTACTCGTCTATAATTTGCCTGTTCTAGATACTGCATATAAGTAGAATCATACAGCACTATCTTTTTGTGACCTGTTTACTTCACTTAGCATATTGTCTTCCAGAAAACCTGAGTTTTTTAGAGGAAGTGTTTGATGCATGTAAATGTATTGTCTTTAATATTCTGTTCTTTTATTTTATGCTCTCCATATATCATCTCCAAATCATTTGGAGAAATTAGAACCTTCAAACACTACTCTGATAGAATATAAAATGGTGCAGCCACTTTGGAAAATTTGCAGGCCTTCACATGATTTATCAAGATTTACCTGTGACATACCATTCCACACTCAGGTTTATACACAAGAGAAAAGGGTAATGAATGTACACACATGCTTTAAAAGCTTATTTAATATGTGGACTATTATTTATCTTTTTTTTTTCTCTCTAGAGATTTTTAAATCAGTGTCCTGCTTTTAATTCATTATTATTTCCTTTTGTAATTCCCTTTATGCTAGGCTTGTAAATGCTGTATGTCATAAAAAGAACTGCATTGAGATTAGCAGACAATTTTGTCTTGCCCAAATTTGTTTACTTCATTGTATAGTATTGCTATAATACTTAAATGCTTTTAAGAGTAATTATTATCTAATTCTTATTTTTCTGTGATGTAAAGTAAATTATACTATGTTTAAGAACATAGACTCTGGAATCAGACCACCAGTTTAAATCACAGTTCTGCTACTTACCAGCTGTTTGATCTGGGCCTTTCTGGGCCTCTGTTGTCTCATTTGTGACAGCAGGCTATTATCTGCCTTATTGCTAGGATTTTAAGCATATTGGTGTGCTTACTAAGAACAGTACCTGGCACATAATATCTGCTATAGAAGAGTTTGTTGTTTTTATTATTATTACCATTATCACTGACATTTTTGCGTTATTTTATAGATATATAATTTGGGTGTTCAACTCTGGATTGCTGCTAGTATTTTTATGACAATCTTGACTTTCCTGAAGTCTCAATATGGTACACAAATTATTTCTCTTGTACCTCTTTAATTTTTTCAAGTATGAACTTCCATTCACTGTATTTTTAGCACCTAAGGTATTATTTGACACATAGTAATTGCTCAATAAAAATCTAATGAATGAATGTATGCCTGGAGGTCAGAAGTCCAAAATAATATTAGGGATTCAAGTCAAGGCATCAGCAAGCTACATTCTTTTCTAGCAGGCTCAAGGGGGGAACATTGCTTTTTCAAAGAGGCTGCTCATATTCCTTGGTTTATGGATGCATCACTCCAACCTTTGTTTCTACTGTTATCTCTTCCTCTGTGTCTCCTGCTTCCCTCTTATAATGACTCTTGCAGTTACATTGGGTCCACCCAGATAATCCTGCATCATCTTCCCATCTACAGATCTTTAACTTAAATCAAATGGGGAAAGTCTCTTGCCATGTAAATTAACTTATTCAAGTTTGGGGGAAAGACATGTTGTCTTTGGTGGCCTATTATTTTGCCTACCTGATCTTCTTTTATTTAAACTCATTGAGTGGAAGGCACATCGGATGATATCTTATCCAGTATCTTTATTTTAAATATGAAAAAACTGAATGAGGCCACAGAGATTTTTTTTTTTTTGGCCTCTACACTTATTATTTTTTTTTTTTTTAAGTTAGGAACAGACTTCGCTCACTTTTGTATGCTTAACTATACTCAAGAACAATATCTTGAACATTTTATGTGCTCAGTAACTATTTTTTCCTGGTTAGTGATAGAAACCAGATACATTTGTCCTCTGATCTGGTCTTTGTAAATTAGTGTTATTGAAAGTCTTATAAGAAGTCACAGACAGAAAATACCATGAAACATAGTGATGTGTTTTTCTTTTGTAATTAAAAGGATTAAGTATTCAATACTAAAAATACTACCTTTTAAAAGATGTTGGTTTCCTCTCTCTGGAAGGGCAGGCAAGGGAACGAATAGAGGAGAGGGGAATGGGAATAAAAGAAGGAAAAGCAGGAAAAGAAGGGGAGGGGAAGGGAAGAGAAGATAGTACAGTGGTGTTTCTTCATTGGCAAAAGTCATTATTTCATTCTTTATGGCTGAGTAAAAACTCCATTTATATCACAATTTCTTAATTCATTTATCTATTGCCAAGCATCTTGGTTGATTCCATAATTTGGCTATTGTGAATAAACATTGTAATGGCTATATCACTATATACACAATTTTAAATCTTTTGGATAAACATGAAGGAGTGGGATAGCTGGGTCATATGGTGGTTCCATTCCTAGGTTTTTGAGGAATCTCCACACTGCTTTTCAGTACTAATTTATAGTCCTACAATAATGTAAAAGTGTGCCTTTTTCCCCACATCCTTACCAGCATTTATTATCATTCACATTCTTTCTTTTTTAAAGAGAGAGAGAGGGAGAATTTTTTAATATTTATTTTTTAGTTTTCTTTTTTGGGGGACACAACATCTTTATTTTATTTTTATGTGGTGTTGAGGATTGAAACCAGCACCCCGCGCATGCCAGGCGAGCGTGCTACCGCTTGAGCCACATCCCCAGCCCCTCACATTCTTGATAATTGCCATTCTGACTGGAGTGAGATGAAATCTTAGTGTAGTTCCTAATTGCTAGAGATACTGAACAGTTTTTCATATATTTCTTATCCTTATATGTTTCTTCTTTTGAGAAGTTTCTATTTAATTCTTTGCCCATTTATTGATTGGGCTATTTGGTTTTTAGGCATTGAGTTTTTTGAGTTCTTTATATATTCTGGATATTAATCTCCCTGTCAGAGGAGTAGCTGGCAAGATTTTCTCCCATTCCGTAGGCTCTCTCTCTTCACTCTCTTAATCATTACCTTTGCAGTGCAGAAGGTTTTTAATTTGACAGCATCACACTTACTGATTTTTATTTTTATTTCTTGAGCTTTAGTGTGACGCTTTAGTAGTTACTTTTTAAAAGTATCTGTGGCAATATTCCCTTTTTCATCTCTAATCTTGTTAATTTGGTTCTTTTTTTGTCAATTTGACTAAAGGTTTATTAATGTTATTTATCTTTTCAAAGAACCAACTTTTGTTGCATTGATCCTGTGTAATTTTTTATTCTCAATTTCATTAATTTTGGCTCTGATTCTTATTATTTCTTGTCTTACATTGACTTTAGAGGTTTTTTGTTTTTTTTTTCTTTTTCTAAGGTTTGAGGTAAAGCTTATTTATTTGTGGTCTCTCTGTATTTTTAATGTAGACACTCAGAGCAGTGAATTTTCCTTTTGTTACTGTTTTCATACTGTACCAAAGATTTTAATGTATTGTTGTTTTCATTTGTTTTTAAGAATTTCTTCTCTCATTTCTTCTTTGATCCATTCCTCATTTAAAAGAGTATTGCTTAATTGTTTTTCTTGCTGTTGATTTCTAGTTTCATTCCATTAGGGTACAGTAGAATGCATGGAATTTTATTGATCTTTTTATATTTGCTAAGACTTGTAATGTGATTAGAAGCTGCCAAAAGAAGGTGAATTTACCAGTTTTGGTGTGAAATATTCTGTTAATGTCTATTAGGTCCATTTGATTTATAGTATTTGTTAGGTTGGAAATATCTTTATTGATTATGTACTTTGATGACCGGTTTATTGATGATAAGGGTGTATTGAAATTATCCAATATTATTGTGTTGAGATCTATCTGGGATTTAATGTCAAAGAGTATTTTTTAAATGTTACTGGGTGCATTGACATTTGGGGTATATATAGTTACTACTGTTATATCTTCTTGGTGGATCATTTCCTTTACCAGGATGTAATGGCCTTCTCTATTGTTTTTGATTTGTTTTTGCTTGAAATCAGCTTTGTCAGATATCAGGATGGCTATTCTAGCTCGTTTTCAAACTCCATGGAATACTTTTTTCCCATCCTTTTACCTTCAGCCTGTGAGCATCTTTGCCTATGAGATGAGTCTCTTGAAAATAGCATATATTTGGATCTTGTTTTTTGATCCTTTCTGCTAATCTGTGTCTTTTAATTGGAGAATTAAGACCACTTACATTCAATGTTATTATGGATATGTTTTTGGTTTGCTGAGTTTTTTGGGTCATATTTAATTTTGTCTTGATTCTCATTTAATGATTAGTTGCAGAAAATTTTCCCTGATTGATCTTCACTTATTTGAGAGTTTTGGATTTTGTTTTTGAGTTCCTCTGCACGGTATTTATCTTTGAGGATTATTTGTAGTGCTGGCTTAATTGCCATTTATTTATTTATTTATTTTTTTACTTTATCTTTGTCCTGGAAAGTTTTTATTTTCCCATTAAATATGAAAGATAGTTTTGCTGAGTATATCAATCTTGGCTGACAGTTATTTTCTTCTAGAGCTTGGAATATCTTATTCCAGGCCCTCCTTGATTTTAGTGTCTGTAGAGAAGTCAGAAATGAGTCTTATTGGATTTCCTCTAAATGTGACCTGATGTTTCTCTCTTGCAGTTTTTAATATTTTTTTTCCTTATTTTTTAAGTTAGGCATTTTGATTATGATGTGTCTTGGAGAACTTCTGTTTTGGTCAGGTCTCTTTGGGGTCCTATATACCTCTTGTATGTATGTCTATCTCATTTCTGGGGGGGGGCGGATTTTCTGCAACAGTCTCATTGAAAATGTTCTTAATTCCTTTAGCTTGTTATCTCCACATTTTCTTCTCCCAGTGACTCTCAGGTTTGGTCTCTTGATGTCCAAAATTTCCTGTATACTCTGATCATGTTCTGTATTTTTTTTCCTTTTATTGTAGTCCATATACTTAAATTCGTGTATTCTGTTCTCAAGGCCTGATGTTCTGTATTTGAGGGCTGAAGTTCTATTTTCTACACAGTCTAATCTGTTGGTGATGCTTTCAAGTGAATTTTTAATTTGATTTGTTATATCTTTTATTTTTAAGAGTTCTGATTGGTTTGTTTTTACTATTTCTATTTCTTTAATGAATGGTCTCATCTCCTGCATCTACTCTCTTAGCTCATTCCTTAGATCTTTTTTTAGTTCATGGAATATTTTAATCCATTTTTATCATTTTTTCTCATCCACTTCTGTATCTGTGGGATCCTTTCTTAGAAGATTCTGAGTTTTGTGGGGAGATGTTTGCCTGGTTCCTCACTTTTTTTCAGAGGTCCTGGACTTGTGCAACAATTGAAGTGGATTCCCCTTCCTCTTTTAATGCATAGTCTTTATGCATGTATTTTTTTCATTTGTATGTATTAGACACAGTCTTTAAAATGAAATATGCCATAAATCTAATGTTATATTTTTTTCATAACGTAGTAGTGGCATGTTTTATTGTTGTTGTTGTTGTTTTGCTTATGTCTGATTCTTTCTTAGAGAAGTAAATTTCTGTGAATATATCATTTTTTTATAGATGGGAGCAGTTATATATATCTATGTTATAAAGGCATAGAATTACATCAAGGGACTGTGTTCTGAAATGAAAAATTATCTAGTGCATTTTTTAAATTTTTTTTTAATTGGTTGTTCAAAACATTACAAAGCTCATGACATATCATCTTCCATACATTTGATTCAAGTGGGTTATGAACTCCCATTTTTTACCCCAAATACAAGTTGCAGAATCACATCGGTTACACATCCACATTTTTACATAATACCATATTA
>NW_026000057.1:3396006-3426598 GCF_001458135.2 Marmota marmota marmota | reverse complement strand
TGAGGAATGAACTCCAGGAAATGAATTTCCCTCTTAAAACTGCTTTCATAGATCATATATTATGCCATAGGGCAACTCTTAGTAAATATAAAGGAGTGGAGATAATACCATGCACCATATCTGATCATAATGGAATGAAACTGGAAATCAATGAAAAAAGAAGGAAGGAAAAATCCTGCATCACATGGAAAATAAACAATATGTTACTGAATGATCAATGGGTTACAGAAGACATAAAGGAGGAAATCAAAAAATTCTTAGAGATAAACGACAATTCAGACACAACATACCGGTATCTAGTGCATTTTTAAAGTTGAGAATTTTTGTTTGTTTGATGTGGAATTTTGCTTACTTATTATTGAATGTCAGTAAACATTATTCTTAGAACCTCTGTATTTATAGTTGCTATCTGGTTATGTTTGATACTTTGATAGCAGTACAGCATTTTTAGGTACTGTGTCATATACTTCATCATACTTTATCTTAATGGTCTGAAAGGTTAATGCTTCCTCTAAGGTTTTGATTTGTTTAGTTTTACAGTGCTAACCATCAAACCCAGGTCTTGCACATGCTAGGCTTGAACTTTATCATTGACTTATATATGTAGCCCCAGTAAGTGATCTGATTTATTTCCAAACATTAATTACAGTCTGGAGAAAAATGACTAATTAATACATATGGTTCTCCCAAAGTATGAGTGACTCCCAAAGCAATAGTCTAATCTCATTTAAAATTGAGGCCATTGGAATGGGCAAGAATCTGGAGGACACGATCTCCAAAACACAGGGAACAAAAGCAAAAATAGACAAATGTTTTTATATCTAATTTTATGTATAACAAAAGAAGCAATCATCAAAGTGAAGAAACAGCCTACAGAATGGGAGAAAATATTCGCAGACTATACATGTGATAAGGATTTAATGTCTAGAATACATAAGGAAGTCAGAAAAAATCAACAGCAAAATATCTCTATTTAAAAATGAGTAATAGATCAAAGTAGCCGTTTCTAGCAAGACATACAAATGGCCAGTAGGCATATAAAACAAATGTTCAAGATCACAGATTATCAGAGAAGTGCAAATCAAAATGTCAGTAAGATACACACTTCACTCCAGTAAGCATGGCTACTATCTAAAAGACAAAAAGATCAGCCTAGGGGTGTAGCCCAGTAGTAGGGGGTTTAGCTCAGTAGTAGTGTGTGCTTCAGATGTGCAAGACCCTGTGTTTGATTCTCAGTAGCAGCCAAGGGGGGAAAAAAGATAAAAAGGGCTGGTAAGTGAAGGTATGGAAGAAAGGAACCCTTGCACACTGTTGGGGAGTGTAAAGTAGTATAGCTATTATATAAAACAGTGTAGAGGTTCTTCAAAATTTTCAAAATAAAAAACTACCATATCATACCATATATACCACTCCTGGGTATATATCCAAAGGAAATGAAATCAGTATGTCAAGGAGGCATCTGCACTTCATGTTCATGACAGCGCTGTTCACAATAGCCAACAAATGGATGGTTAACAAATTAACAAATGGTTAATAGCCTAAGTGTCTATTAACCAATGAGTGGATAAAGAATACACACACGCGCACACAATAGATTACTATTCAGCCATAGAAAAGAAAGAAATCCTGTCATTCCTGACAACATGGATAGAATTGGAGATGATTATGTTAAGATAAATTAGGCACAAAAAGAAAAGTACTGTACAATCTTACTCAATATGTGGAACTTCTAAAAGCCTGTTTCATAGAACTGAGCATAGTATGGTGGTTACCAGAGGCTCAGGGGAAAAATTGGAAAGGTTGATCAGTGAAAACTAAGTTGCAACTAGGAGTGAGTAGTTCTAGTGTGTTGTGCCTCTCTGAGTTGCTGAGGCTGTACTTGAACTTGTGATCTCCTTGCTTCAATCTCTTTTGAGTTGCTAGAATTATAGATTTGTACCACTTCACATATTTTTAAAGGCTGCAGAGACGTGTGCTTTCTGATGTTATATAAGTTATACAGTGTTCTGTTAATCCCATGATTACATACCTTTATTTTGTCTACTAATATGATACATATAAAATGCTTTGCAGCTGTAAAAGTAGATCGGGTAAAAGTGCATGCTAACTGGTGATGGTTAGTGTCATATTTTTATTCTCTCAGTGGGCAAATGTTAATTTAATTTTACAATGCATTCATTGTTAAACATTATTGTTATATTCACTGAGTGAAATCATAATCTGACTTTCTTTTTTCTTGTTAGCAACTTGAATTGGTGGAACCAAGTGGCTGGATTCATGTTCCCTTAACTGATAATCATAAGAAGCCAACTCGAACATTCATGATACAGATTGCTGTTCTAGCCAATCACCAGAATGGGAGAGATACCCATATGAGACAAATTAAAATATACACACCAGTGGAAGAGAGCTCTATTGGTAAATTTCCTAGATGTACAACTATCGATTTCATGATGTATCGTTCAATAAGGTGACTTTAAAGTGGAGCAAAAGTGACGAATCCTTTGTTTTGTTCTGTTATAACATTTTATGTTGGAGATCTTTATTGAAAAATGCTTCAGTTATTTTGCAATTTTGTATACATTTAAAAGTATTTTAACTTTGATAAATAAATTTTGGATCTTATTGTCTCAGTTTTCTTTAACATACAATTAAGCTCACAGATTTTACTTTACTAAAAAAGAATTCAAAGCCAATCTGTATATTTCCCTGTATTAAAAGAAAACTAGTTTAACTGAAAATTTCAGTATATACACAGTTTTCTAAATCAACCAGTTGATCATTTCATGTAGTGATCATTGCATATTTGAGAACAAAACTATGTTTTACCAAAGTGTATATAACCTCTAACAAGTCAAGGTTACCCCCAACACACACACCTTCCATTAAAGGAAGCTTATTTTTTAAAACACTGGATCTTTTAAAAAAAATAGTGTCAAAATGAACTTGATATTAGCTGTCAGATAAGAACCATCTGATTTGGGAATATCATTAATTGTCTTATGTTTACTTCCATGAAACACTTATAACCCTAGGGTTATCTATATTCTGACAATATTATGTTGGAGACTAATGTTATAATCTGCTGTTTATCTCAATTCAAGCAATACTTATAGTTAGTTTCAAACTTTGGTGTGACACTATCATTTCCTGGAGATAACATGTCCTGTGAAATTTTTAAAAATAAATAAAAGTGTTTTTTTATAAAGATTTTAAATAAACACATAAAAATCCCTGGCACCACAGAAAAACAAAACAAAACAAAAGAATATTATATATCTGACAGATATTTGTGTCTAAAATATATGAATTCTTATGATTCCCCAGTCAAAAGAAAAACCAATCCACTTAAAAAGTGAGCAAAAGATTTGAGCTTCACCAGCTCAAACTATGTGACTGGTCCATTGTATTCCTACATTTGTTAGAGAAATGAAAGCCTATGTCCATATAAAGATTTGTATGTGAATGTTCACATACAATTGTTCATGTGTAAACGTAAGAAAAGGAGTAAAAGTAGAAAACATACAGCTTTGTAATACAGATACAGTCTCCTTTACCCATAATGTTTGGAACCAGAAGTGTTTTGAGTTTGGGATATTTTAGATTTTGAAATACTTTGTAGATATATAATGAGATATCTTGGGGATGGGAACCCAAGTTTCCAAACATGAGATTCATTTATGTTTCATATAATACATAGCTTAAAGGTAATTTTATCCAGTGTTTTTAGTGTGGAATTTTAAATTAGTCATAGAACACTATAAATGAACAACTCTTCAAAGGACCACTTCATTCAACTGATTTGTGTGTGTGTGTGTGTGTGTGTGTGTGCGCGCGCGTGCGCGCGCGCGCCTAGATTTTGGGTATTAAACAGATGTATTAAGGAAACCAAGACAAATTGGATGCATGCCTTGCTTTCCATTGGCTTACAGTCCACTAGCAAAATATTACCTCTTTAATCAAATCAGAAATAGAAAGTGATAAGATAATTAATTGGCAAATTAGAGTGCAGAGGAGAAAGGAAAGTTTACTTCTTGTTCCAGGAAGATAGAGGTGAATCTGAAGACATTTTGGAGGAGGTGGAATTTTGGAAAGAAATACTATCTATGATATCAGCTAGTTTTTCACTTTTCAAACTCATTCTTGAATCCAGACTGTCATTGTTTTTATATGAGTCACAACAATTAATTTGAAACAGATGATTTATATATTCAGAAGATCCAAGTGATGTTTTGTCCATTTTCATTCACTCCTGTTTAAAAGCATTCAATGACTAAAACTCAAGACAAATCTTGAAAAGTAATTTTAGACTCCATACATTCTTTTATCCATTCTGTTAATTTAGCAGAGAATCAAGTATATATCACTTATTTGATAACATCAAAATAGCTTTTATAATTATATATAACTTATTTGATAACATCTATCTCTAGTGTTTTACAAAATTGTTTTTGCTTAAAATTCTTAACTGGAAAAATATTGGTTCATCATGTATTGTTTTTAATTGAATTCTAGGTTATTAGTTTTAATTTATCAATTAGATTTTTAAAACAATTTCAAAACATTACATTAAAACATTAGGAAATTTAATTTGTGCAGTTATGGTTATATGAGAACATTTTTGCTTTGTAGATCTTTTAAGCCAAGATTATCTTTTGCCCACATTGTTCTGGCTTTCCTGGCTTCTGTTCTGACTCCCTGGAGTATGATGTTGGGAAATGTTTGATGTGCAAGGCTCTTTACCAACCCTCTACAGGGAAGTCTCTGTGCTGCCTGTTCTGGCTTCGCTCAGTTGTACCCAGAAAGCCTTGGAGAGAGGAAGATGAGAAAGGAGAAAGCTTCTGGGATTGGTTTATTAATTGTCCATGATGTCGATTTACTCTATTAACAGGAAAAACCTTAAACCTATTTGGAAAACTCGATGCTATAAGACTAAGAAAATGTTCAATGGCATTTGTATATGAAAAGTAAAAGATAATTTTAGTACCATTAGCCAGTCTATTTTTCAATTTTATATGAAAGTACCTTCACTTTATTCCAGGACTAGCTCCACCCGCATTGTTTGTTTTCTCTTTTTTGGTAAACAGAACCAACTTCTATTTTGCAAGCAAGCACATTTACCATTGGACCAGTTTAGAATTGTTCTACCTGATTGTGAAGCTTTTTCTGAATGAATATTTATTTCCCGAGATGACATTCAATGTTACCTTGATTGATGCTCTAGCATTTACCATTTCAGTCAAAATTGCTACATTTGTAGCCACCGACTCCCCTGTTGAAGTTCACTGATCACCCTAAGATCTCCTGCTATGCATTCGCTTTTCTATTGTTGAGAGCAAATGACTGTTTTCTCCCTGTGGTCTTAGAAATAATTCTCCAAACTGTTTTTATAGACTTTATTTAGAAACGAGCTCTCCTCTTTACACTGGCATTCATCTGTAACTGGAGATCCAGATTTTAACACATCATTTCCTGTTATTACTATAGCAGTATCAAAATACTGACCACTTACCAAGAAGCAAAGCATCCAAAAGACTGAAGCAGAGAGTTCAGCCAGCTATTTGTTTTTCAACTGTGAAAATTTACAAGAATCGCATGTTAAATGGATATGAAGACGAAGTGGAAGAGAGAGCCCTGGTAAAAAGAGTTAGTAAACCATTCAGGTATTGAGTTATAGCACAATCAGGTGTTTATCAAAAATAATGGAAAGAAATTCAGTCTGAAAAACAGGGCCTGTTTTTTCAGGGTAGTATTCAGCAAAGTTTTCTTTCATTTTTTTCCTAAGCCTTCCAGGCAGTTTAATACAAAATTAATTTCTTGACATTTTCAATTGTTAGATGAGTAACTGGGTGTAATTTTGACTCCTGTCTTTTATCTCTCTATACTAAATAGCCCTAAGTCCTGCAGCTTCTTTCTCCACATTATTACTAAGAGTTTTATCCCCTTCACATTGTTCAAGGTCAATTGCTGGAAACTCCCAGCTGGACAATTGGCTTTAGTTTATGCTAAGATGGAGTTATCCAAATAATTTTCCATCATATGGCTTTTTATAAATATCTACACTAATCCTATATTACTTTATAAATTTACCTATATAAATAAATATAGAGTCTTTTGATGTCCCTTCAAGACCATACATTGCTCTTCCCTGCCTCTTTTATAATTTTTAAAAATTATTCTCAGACTCTGTTCTAGCCAAGCAAATAAATACACTTGTCTATTTTAAGCACACAACTCCCTTATTTTAGTGTGTAACACTGAATGGCTGTAATCTTGTCATTTTCCTGCCAATTTATATATCATTCAGAAGCCACTCCCTGGAATGCCACCTCCAACAGAAACTCCCTGCTTCTCCATACACACTCGCTACCTCCAACAGAAAGGAGGCGAGTGTGTACGGGGAAGCAGGGAGTATCCAAGCAAACAGAATTGCCACTGTTGACTGGTTTTCTAGAGCTGAACACATTGTCTCCCTGAAAAGCAAAGAACAATATTGTTTGTGCAAAGAAAAAGGGGGAGTGAGTATCAGGTAGGCAATGACAAGTGTCTGGGCCTGGGCACCCTCACTGCAGACAAAATAGCAATATACCTTAGAGGATGAAGTGAGATCATAAATGTGAGCACTTAGCACAGTGCCTGGCAAATCATAAGCATTCAATAAAGAAGTAGCAGCTGTTACTGCTGTTATGTTAAGTTGGGCCTGAGAAATCTCTGGGGGCAAAATGGGATTTCCTTCTTCCTCATCAATTCTGCTGGACTTTGGAAGAGAACTGCTAGTTATGTAAAACCATGTGTATGGTGACCTTCAAATTCCTTTTCCAGTCTCTCTGTTTTATCTCTACAATTGGCCATCTGTGTCCTGAGGTCCAACATCAGTGGATTCAACCAACCATGGATGGAAGATGCAGTTTTTGAAAGAAAGCTTAAATTTGTATTGATCGTGTATGAACTTCTATTCTTGCCCTTATTTGCTAAATAATAGAATATAACAACTATTTTCATAGATTTGAAGTGATAAAAGTGTACAGGAGGCTGTATATAGGTTATGTGTAACTACTACACCATTGTATATAAGGGCCTCAGGCATCTGCAGATTGTGGTATTTGGAACCAATCCTCAATGCTGGGGGGACAGCTGTACTATCACCTCACTAAAATATCAATTATAGAGAACTTGATTGTGTATACAGCAGTAGAAGTTTCTAAATTCAGTATATATTACAGGGGATGGGGGTTAAGACTGCCTTTTGACTTTGATCAACTATGTTGTTGTCCTTGGAGCTCATCCAAAATATTAAAACTATTTTCAATTTTAGCAAAAAATCAAGGAATACTTGTTAAAACCTTCTTATGTCACAAGCTGAAATGGATGCTGAGCAACCCTGTCAGTTCTTCACACACACACACACACACACACACACACACACACACACTCCCTGAAAGGGGCACAGCTCCAGCACATTGAGACTGTGTCTAGCTTTAGTTCTAAGGTGCTCACCTAGACCCAGTCCTTACTCCAGATCCTGGTCTGAATCTTTTTCTTATTCCTGCGCTGTCTTGACTCTTTGGAAGTTCATAATAAGCACTATATCCCTCACTCCAATCTTGTATTCTCTTATTGTGTTCTCAGATGCAAAATTTACTTTGATTAAATTTTCTTTATTTTGATGAATGGAGTAGAAATCCCTATTCTAGATAATCTCTAATGAAATAAAGATACTATATTTAGGAACTCTGTACCAATGAGAAATGATAAATATGGTGTGGCTTATGAAGATAAATACATTTTGGCTAGAAAGTACGAAGTACATTTTCTAAAGATTTAGTTAAAAGGAGGAATAATCCAAAGTGTCAATTTTTAATTATTAAGGATACCTGATTGTTCATCCCTATCATATTAACAAGATGCTTACAACTCTGTGATAAGTCGTGTTTACAAACAGTTTCCAGGAGGAAAACATTGCATCTTTTTTCAATCAACATATGTTAGTTAATGCCTTAAGTCATGTAGAATGTGAATAAGTTGAAAACATGTTTTCAATTAGACTTACAGTCTAGCTGATGACTAGGAACACACGAAAACATTGCCAAACACTCAGTGAAAGGTGATAATGAATGAAACAGATAATCAATATTAATTGTTTTAATAAGGGAAAATATCATTAGTGCCCAGAGAGGTCATTAAGGTTTTTCTGGGAGAGAAGGATGAATGTAGAGACAGCAGAAGGGCTCCCTTTTATATGAAGTTGAGATTCTGGACAAGGTGAAAAACAAAATGAAGATGAAGGCAGAATATTCCCTGCCTTTCTGATGACGGCGTGTTGACGTATGTGTTTTTAAGTCTTGGCCACTCTGGGCTTCTCATGAATCTCAGACTTGTGGCACAGCTGTGCTAACTGAGGCAGGATGCGCAGGAAGGAGGGTGAGCCATGCCATTATTCTCCATCATTGTTTCAATACCTACTCCTCAGGGATGGAGTAGGGGGTGGAGGTAGGCTCAGGGTAAAGGAATTGAGCTTTCTTTCTTCCAGTTGACAATCATCAAGAGTGGGGATGAAGTGGTCCTAAATTTACTGTCTGGTTCCAAAACAAAATGCAGATTCAAGCAGAGCTGACCTGGGAGTGCATTTTCAGTGTGGAAAAGTGAACATGCTTATATTCAGTCTGGCGTAAAGCAGGGTGTTAACATCAGTGACAGACTTAAGTATGTGAGGGAGAGAAAAGTAGGGTGGGTGAATTTTATGTTATTCTGTTATATGTTGGGGTGCTGTAGTTTTATAGTCATACCCTTATGTAATCATTATATTTATATGCATATAAATCAAGTGGTACTTATGTATTTATAGAGTATTGGAGGAGAAAGGGTGGCAATAGGATAGTCTACCACACACCCCCAATATCAGTTGTGGAAGAGACTCAGGAATAATACCTACAATTTTTGAGGCAATAACTTAATGTAAATCAAAATATTTAGCTAATATTTGCCATATATAAATTATGATTGGTCCACAGAGAGGGCTCTCAGAAAATTGCCAGGGGAAACAATGTGGGTAGAAATCTATGCTTTTCCAAAGACCATTCCCTAGAGGATGAAGCTTGTAGGATCATGGAAATGCTCACTCAATTTATTTATTTTATTTATATATAACAGCGGAATACATTACAATTCTTATTATATAGAGAGAGCTCAATTTTTCATATCTCTGGTTGTATACATAGTATATTCACACCAATTTGTGTCCTCATACATGTATTTTGGATAATAATGATCATCACATTCCACCATCATTAATTATCTTATGCTCCCTCCCTTCCCCTCCCACCCCTCTGCCCTCCCATGCTCCCTCTCCCTAACCCACTATGAATCAGCTTCCTTATATCAGAGAAAACATTTAGCATTTGGTTTTTGGGGATTGGCTGACTTCACTTAGCATTATCTTCTCTAACTCCATCCATTAACCGGCAAATGCCATGATTTATGTCCACTCAATTTTGATCCATTGTTCTAGGTTGCCTTCTTCATTTCCAGAAGTTTAGATAATAAATGGAATTCTTACAAAAATTCACTTGTAAGCAAGACCATCAGAAATCTCGCACAGTTCCAAATAAGGCTTTCAAGTGGTTTTCACAAAAATGGACTATGGCATGTTGTATGTGGAAACAAAATTATCACTAGGAAGACCACTTGATTCGTTTGGGTGCAACTCATGCTTCTCTCAAGTCTAATTACTTTTTTGTGTTCAAAATAAGAAAACCTTCTTTTAGGACTGAAGAAACTTTGAAACACTTTGTATTATAACCCTTTTTCATGATGTGGCAATTGGAGCAAGTGATATGAAAGAAACAATAATGTAGTATAAGCATAGTTTCTTCCGAGATCAGACGAGATTGGGCACGTTCAGGGTGGTATGGCCATAGACAAGCATAATTTCTTGACTAACATTAACCATTTTTTATATGTTCTTTGTGTAGCTAGTGAATAGAATAAGAAGAAATACTTAAAAAAATTTTTAGTTGTAGATGATACACAATACCTTTATTTTGTTTATTTATTTTTATGTGGTGCTGAGGATCAATCTCAGTGCCTCACACATGCTAGGCAAACGTTCTACCACTGAACCACAACCCCAGGCCCAAGAGGAGATATTTTTAATGGGAATGTTTTGCATGTGAATAATTTTTAACATTTGTAATCTTTAAGTACATAGCTTGTAGTACAGGGGTTATGTGAGAACTTGAGTCCTGTCTACTACAATCCTTAGCTGATTGGTGTGTGTGTGTGTGTGTGTGTATGTGTGTGTGTGTATGTGTGAGTGTGTGCATACTTTGTGTTTGGAATAAAGTACATAACAATGAAGTACACCCATACCACTCAGTGAATAAGGTCAAAATTGACTTGTACATGCCCAAAGCTAAAACTCCCTTTTACCGTAATGTTTGTGATACATATCCGTGTTACGGTAGCTATAGTTTGTTGTGGGTATATACCATAGTTGTTTAACATGTTTTTCTGTAATTGGTTATTCAAGTTGTTTTCAGTTTGAGGCTATTACAAATAATGCTCTTATTACTCATTTTAACTCATTTTTATGTGCTTTTCTGTTAGGTAGGTTTATATGAGTCAAATGCCTTGTTCAAATGATAGATATAAGCTCATATTTTGTAGATAATGCCAAATCATTTTCCAAAGTGGATGTAATCCCACACTTATCAACAGTAGCATGTAAAAGTTGCTGTTGCTTCATGTCCTCACCACATTTAATCTTCTTGAGCATTTTAATTTTAGCCATTTTGGTGAATGTAGTAATGGTATCTTATCGTAGTTTTAATTTTCTTTTCCCTGATAACTAAGGTTAGGGTACTTTCCATATGTTTACTGGCAATTTTTTTTTGATAGACTCTTTTGTGAAGTATTCTAGACTTTTGCTCACATTAAAAAATGTCTTTAGTTTCCTGTTGTTTCTAAAAGAACTTCAAGTATTCTGGATATAAATTATCTTTTGGAAAGATTTTAACTTTTCCCATTCTGTAGCTTACCTTTTCATTCTCCAAAATGGAATCTTTTCATATTTTTGCCACATGCACGCACGCATGCACACACACACAGACACACACACACAAACTATGTGAGGTGATAGAATGTTAATTAGTTTGATTGTGGTAATCTTTGCACAATGTATACTTATATCAAACATATACCTTGAGTATATGCAAAATTGATGTCAATTATACCACAATACATACAGCTGAAAGGGGATGCGATCCTTATTTTTAATGGAATCAATCTACTCTATGAAATTTGGTAGTTTTTTGTGTGCTAAGATATTTATTTTGACCTGAATATCTTCCAGATTAATTTGCTTTGTTGAGCACATTTGTATCTAAAATCCACCATAGTTGATAGGAACTAAATTCCATGTTTTTTTCCCCTGTATGGATAGCCAGTTGACCCACTGCCAGTTTTTGAAGAGCATTTTCCTATTGCTTTGCAATGCTACCTTCATTTGGGAGCTTCCCACTCTGTTTAATTTGTATCTTTTTTCATCAGGACCACACTATCTGAATTACCAATTATTGGTAATATATTTTGATATCAGGCAGTTTGAATTATCCTAGTTTGTTCTATTTTTTTTAACAGTTTCTCTGTGAATCTTGGCCTTTTTCACTACTATATGCTTTTTAAATTCAGCTTATCAATTTACAAACATACAAACAATCACACCCTGATAAAATTTATATTGGGATTGTTTTGACTCAACAGATCATTTGAGGAGAACTGACATGATTATGATATAGTGTCTTCTAATTCACAGAGACTCCGTGTATTTGAATCTTTAATGTTTCAATAATGTTTTATGGTTTTCTAGGGATACATCTTGTTTATCTTTGTAGATTTCTTCCTAAAAATTTGAACTTTCCCCATTATAAATAGTTCTTTTTAAAAAAAGTTTGATAAATTGAAATAAAATTTATTTTATATCTTGCCTTCATATGCAGCAATCTTTTAAACTTACCTCTTAAGATAACTTATCTACAGACTCTTGAATTGCTAACATCTGTAAATGATGACTATTTTGTATTTCCTTGTATCTTTTCTTTATTTTCTTTCCTTATCATACTAGCTATGTCCTCAAATAAGGTATTAAATAGATTCCTGAGATGTTATATTGAACACTGAATGAAATCATTCTTGTTTCTGATCTTACTGGAAAACTTTTTAAGATTTCCCTATTTCATATGATCACTGAGATATGTTAGAGAAAGCCTTAGTCAGATTAATATAGTATTTACTCTGTAGTTTGAGGGTACAGTGTTCTAGATGAGTTAATTAGATCAAATTTATTATTCATTTTATATTCTACTGATTTTTATTCTGCTAGTTCTATCAGTAAGAAATTTATGTGAAAAGCTGTATATGATTATCTCTTTGTCTGTTTTTCCTTATAATTCTGTTAATTTTCTCTTTATGTATTTTGAGACTATGTAAGTACATACATATTTAGAATTGTTGTATTTTTCTAGTCAACATAACCAGAAATTATATAGTGTTTGTTTATTAAGCATACTTCTTTATCTTAGATTTCTGCCATAAAATCTACATTATCTGATTAAATAAAGCTATGACTAATTTTTTTTTACTACTGTTTAAATATTATAATTTTGACTACTGTTTGAGTATTATAATTCCCCAATTCTTTTACTTGCTTCCCCTTTCTATTCTTATATTTCTTATGTTTTCTATAAATAAAATATAGTTGGGTTTTGTTTTTTTATTCGGTCTGGCTCTCCAAGAGGTAGAAAGCTATATAGCTGATTTGCCTCCCAAATCAGTTCAATCAAGTAAACATCTAGGAGAAAAGTGTGAGAGAACTTGATATCAGGCAGTTTGAATTATCCTAGTTTGTTCTATTTTTTTTTTAAACAGTTTCTCTGTGAATATTGGCCTTTTTCACTACTATATGCTTTTTAAATTCAGCTTATCAATTTACAAAGATTGGGGCTGGATTTTGGAGGGATTTCTAATATTAAGCCCAAAAGTTTGGCCTTTATCTTCTAAATTTCTAGGAAACAGTAAAGGGATTTGCAAAAGCGAGTGATGTCTTTCTAGAAGGTCAAATCAGTTCAATTCAACTGGAGCAGAAAGCACTAAAGGCAATAAAGATGATTCTGAAAACATTTAATGGTAGCACCTATAGCAACAATCCCTGATACTTAGTAAGTTGTAATGAAATATTTATTGACTAAGTAAAAAATTCAGGTATGATGTGAGGAGAGGCCAGATAGAAACACAGTAGTGGAAATGAGAGGGAATGACTTAATATCTAGAGAAGATAGAACTCATTGACTGCTTATGTTGAGTTGGCAAGTTTAAGAAAATCAACAAATAGATATTAACATCACACTAAGATATTTATATAGCTACCTATTATGTGGGATCCTCAGAAAAATAATGACACCATGGTGAATATTGATCTTTATAAAGCATTACAAATAGTTAAATGCGGGGGGGGGGGAAATAAAGATATGATATTTTTCTTTACTACCACCATCACTGATTGAAAATGTTAGCATTGATTTGTAAATTAACATCTTCCATAGTCTATATGGATAGTAGCTATTTCTACATCCATATTTTTGTGAGCACTTTTGAGGAAAGACATTCAATTTGCATATTTTTAAGAGGAAGCATTTTCATATAGTAACCATTAAGTGTACTTGCAGCCATATTATTACAGGGTGCCAACGTAAGTCAGTGGCAAATAATTCAGTTTCCTATTTCCGATCTTTCCTCAAAGTGCAGTTATTTATCATTCCCTTAACAGCAGTTCACTCATTTTTCATTTTTATACTTATTAAAGAATGAAGAATTCATAGTAGTTATGAAAATCTTAGGGGATTTTTAAACTAATTAGTTAAAATATGTGATAATTCTTGTAGTCATAATTTTTAGTAGTCGTCATCAGACCTTTTTATTATGTGAATTTCTTGGGTGTTTCAGTCTGCTTTTTTTGGCTGCTAAATCCACTCAGTGTGGATTTTCTTCTCTTCTTTTAAACCTCGGATTGTGAGCTTATATTCAGCAGAGCTTTGGCTGTAAAGCTCCCATACAGCTTCAGTTAAGAAGTTTTTTCAGAATAGCTTTGAGTTTATTCTGCATGCATTTTGTGGGGATCACTGTCCGGGGATCTATTTCTTTGTAATTTCTTTACCTACATATTATGAAATCTCAAGGGATTTATTTTCTCTATCAGAAGCCCAAGCATAGACAGGCCAGTTAGTTATTCTATTGTTCAATGTCTTCTTTTGCTGGTGAGCAAATCTACCTCCCCATGATAGTAGGTTTTGCCCTTCTAGGTTTTATGATGGGTCTTAATTTCAATTCACCACCTTGTGAATTCTCCTTTATTCTTTGTAGTCCCTTTAAAACCAAACTGTTATCTTGCAACCCCTACTCACCTAGGCCAGTTCAGAGTATTCTACTCATTTGCTACTCCAGTTTTCAGTTGCTTCATTATTTCTGCCATCTGGGTATTTTTTGTTTATAGTTTCTCTGCCGTGCAATTTCCTCCAGCATTTCAAGCTGATCTATCAGGAGGGTTCTTATGTATAGCTTTTCATGTTGCTGAAACTCAAATCTTGAATTTTCCCATATCTATAAAGATTTTTCTTTATGTGTTTTTAAGTATCTTTTCTTAACTTGATTTTTTAAAAGGACATTATGGGTCACAATTGTTATGGCCTTAAAATGGCATTTCCCTCCCTTTTGATTTAATAAAAAAAAAAAGTAGTACCTAATTTGGATATCACTAAAGCTTGTCACATCGTAAATTTTACTCAGAGGCACAAAGGAAATAATTAACTCTGGAAACTGATAGAAAACTGGCCCCTTTAACTTGACCTGAAAAAGTAACCTTGAAGAATGCATCCCATGTGAAGCAATAACACAAAATTTGGTGTAGTGATTACCTTGGGGTCTAAGGGAAAAGGAAATGGAGAAATGAGATCATTAGGGAGCTTCAATTACATTGGAAATGTTTTATTTCTTAAGCTAAATAGTGTATGCCCGTGGGCTCATTATATGTTCCACATTAAAAAAAAACAAAACAAAACAAAACTGAAACACTTCCTAATAAAAATGATTATCAAAGAAATCATCACCATAGTGCAAGTAGTACTGCACCTGTAATTACTGTAACAGAAGATACTCAGGGCATTTCTTAAGTCTCGTGTAGGTTTGTCAAGTGAAAAGAAAATTCTCCATCCTCAGGAGGTCAAGAAGTAGCTAGATTGGTGCCATGGTACATGCCCGTGACTTGGAGGTTGAGGCAGAAGTGTTGGAAGTTCAAGGCCAGCCTCAGCAATTTGGCAAGGCCCTGATCCCAAACAAAGAATAAAAAGGGCTGGGATGTGCTCCTGAGTTCAATCCCTAGTACCAAAAAAACCCCCCAAAAACCAAAAAACAAAAAAAACAGAGAGAGAGAGAGAGAGAGAGAGAGAGAGAGAGAGAGAGAGAGGACCATTTTATTTTGAGACAGGATCTCACTAAGATGCTTAGGGCCTTGAATTTGCAATCCTCCTGCCTTAGTCCCCCGAGTCTCTTGGATTATAGGTGTGTGCCGCCATGACCAGCTATAACTAGTTCTTTTAGCTACGTGAGATTTTATTATTTCCACATGAGATTTTTTTTCTTGTGCCTGTTGAAAATGTCATACAACTGATCAAGAGCTTCAGCCTGTCCAGCACTGATGCCGTCATGCTTAGGGAGTAATTCCATCATTACATAGAAAAGCAGGGAGTTGCTCTGAATCATCTGTACTGAAGAGATGCCTCTGTTTCTATAACAAAGTTCTCGGCTGATTCTTTGTGTGTGTTAATCCCAAGTGTCGCTGCTGAGTGATCTTGTCCACTCATGTCCTTTAACACTGACATATGAGAGAGGAAGAATGGATGGGCACTTAGAGGGACCCAGGTCCCTATACCTGGGACTGCCTCACTCCTTTACAGACTCTCATTCTCCTAACACTAAAAGTGGCTAACATTGATGGAGTGCTTTCACTGTGCCAAATGAGAAAGTATTCTTTATGTACTGTCTTATCTAATCATGTGACACACCTAGAATGTGGGTCTTATTGTGATCCTCTTTTTAGGATGAAGAAAATATAGGATAGATTAATACAACTAGGTCATGCAGTTACTGAGTAAAAAAAATTTTTTACTTCTGAGGAAGTCTAAAGTAACTCCCCTCTTCCCTCTCTCCCTATATATGTTTTATCTATAGCTATTAAATTCTATGTATTCATTCATCTATGTCATTATCTGTCTTCTTTATCACATTATCTAGTGTTAGATACCACATAGCTATAAAATTGATATTATTCAGGCACCAGTAAGATCCAAGCAGCTGTTATAATACATAAGATTTAGCTGATTCCTATTTGCAAACAGTAGCTAAGACAAAAATACACAAATGGATGAGTAGTTAAAAAAAAAAAATCTAGGTCACCAGGAGAGAGAGTCGGGTGCAGGGCAGCAGGTCCGAGGAGAACCAGCAGCCCGGGGCTACTGTGGCTAAATACCTGATGAGGTTGATGGTATGTGGATAAGTTAGGCATGCAGCCTCTGGTTTTATGTTTTCTGTCATACCAAAGACTATTAAAAGAACAATTTTGTCCTGGGATTCTCACCTTTGACCTCCTCAAATAAAACCTTCATTCCCCACATCACTACTGTTAAGGGGAGGGGCAGGATGAGAACTCAAAAATAAAGTAATAAGTTGGCCAGACTATATTGTTTCCTCTTTACTCATAGCGAAGCTGGTGGTTTTTGAGAAAAGAAATAAAGGATGGAAGGAGAGACAAGAATAAGAGGGGAGGAATGATGGGGGTAACACCTAGAATGATTGCTTTGCAAATGAGATGCTTGCCTGACCATTTCACACCTTTACAACATTGTCTGGGAAAGTTTAAGTAAAATCACATTGATTTAATTTAAATGGGGCCTGACAAAGATATAGAGATCTCTTTTCTCTGATCTTTCTTAGAGAAATTTACATATCTCCAAACTTGTTGAATTATTGTTTCTACTTCATGCTGATGTATGTATTTAATTATTTGACTAGTTTAAGTAATTTTGGGCCCAAAGCATTTAGTTATTTAGGGACCTTTTATTGGATAAACAATAAATCATAAATGAATCAGTATAATATCAATTAAATAATACTTCATCTAATTTTCTATTGCCATCTACATGTGGTCTAATCTAAGTGCCTCTGTGATAACACCTTAATAATAAAATTGGCTTCTAAGACCCAGAGGCACGAGCATGTTTTCTTTTGCCTTCAGAACTTCACAGGTGTCCAAAAACATTGTAAAGATACAAGAAGGGCCAATCTAAGGACAAATGCCCTGGGGTGGCCAATAAATAGCCCAGTTTGCATGAATATTTTGCTGCTTCGTAGTTTAAAATTTAATTAAATTTAAATTGAGTCTTTGTGGAAAATTGTGAATCTCTAAACTTTCTTAGAAAGATTCAATTACTTTTTGTGCTAACCCTGATGCCAGATTTAGAGGTGTTTTTAAATTCCTTGGGCAGCTACTATCTTGCTACCCCCTTTCCTTTCTGATAAGAACTGGAAAACTTTAGTAGGAAACTTTTAGGAATCGTTTTGAAAATTTTTAATAAAATTTTTTCTTTTAAATGCATCCCATTTTCTATACATACAACAGGAAAGAGAATTATTCAAATATTTTGGAAAGTGCTTTATTGTTTATGGAGAACACTCACACCTGTTGCCTCGGAGTTACTTAAAACAACCCTGTCATATAGATAAAGCCAATGTCGGCCCCAAAGAACAGATGCAACTGAAACCTCCCAGGTGTTTTTACTTCTAAACTAGAGTTCTTTCCATGTTTCATCTTATTCTTTGGATGGCAATAAAAGGGTTCAATTTTAATATAGATTCTTGGCTTTTGATAGTTGATGTTGCCCTTTTGAAAATTTTATAGAATTGTTAGAACTCTGTTAATTGGGAGGGGGGCAACTGGTAGTTGATAAATTGTCTACCTATATTAACTAACTCTGCTTCCCCTTCTAATGTGTGTTCTGGGTCTCACAAGTGACAGTTCAAGTCAGGTGGAGTCCTTATCACTAACGAAATCCCTGACATACTGCTGTAAATGGCAAGGACACACTAAAGGGCAGTTTCAGAAAACATTTCAACACGATGTGGAATTAGATTCTTAATTCAGGGTTATAAGATTTAATTAAACATCATCGTCATGAGAGCTTTGTGGGGCTGCCCATACTCCGATTCCTTCCAGACTTTTGGGGCATTACACATGCTGTCTTCCCACAAGGGCACCTTTAGCTTCAAGTAGGTAATTGTGATGCCTAAAGGTTGTGAACTCTAAAACCATAGTGTTTATTTTTGTGAGAATTAGGTCAAGATTAGCCTAAGGAGGCACCAAATAACTTAAGATCACAAGCAGAATGGGGAATAAAAGGTGTTTTATATAGAATCTTTACAGGTGGATTTTGCAAAGAACAGTTAATTAACCATGGGCCCAACTGGGGACATATTTTTAATGACTTACAGGTAGTTTGGAGAAAAGCTAAATAAAAAATTCTAGCTCCAACTGCTCTTCCAAAATGGGCTAAGAACCATGGCAGTGAATTAAAATAACCTGTAAGTTTTTCTAACCAAAATAAAAATACCAGGTATGAAATATTTCTTTTACTCTTTGCCAATTCTTTAATGGTCCATTAGGTATTTCTAAAGGTGGAATATTTGAAATGAAAATTTGGGCTCAGAAACCAGAGGGGCCAGAATCTTGAATAAACTGACTGAGGCTAGATAGAACTGGATGTGAATGGAAGCTTTTTTAGTGGTGGGTTGTGTGTGTTTCATTTGGATAAGTCCTTGAAGGTTCCAGGAATCATTGAAAAAATGAGCTTAAAAGAACTTAGAAATAACTAGTTTTATCCTCTACTGCAGTGTCCTTTAGAGCGGGCCACTTCGTGGAGAAGTTCTGTATGACTTAGCTAAAACTATTCTGTCTTTGCAGATCAGCCCCATGCTTCTCTTCATTAGACCCTTAAAATAAAACTGCATTTCTTGCATATCACTTCTCTTTGGCTGACTTACAATTATTGGTTGAATGTGTTCTTCATACCTTTGATTATGGGAAGAGCCAGAATGAATATTTGGCCTTTGCACAGTATTTTATTTTAACTTCTATGCCAATATTTATGAAATTTTGTATTTCTTAAAAAAATGCACAGAAATTTAATCTTAATTATAGTAAAAATGCTAAAAATTATATATTTATTATTTTAATATATTCAACAGTAGAGCTGAATAGTTTTATTCTTTTTTTTTTTTTTTTTGCTTTAGATGCAATTATATGATAAAAGATGTACAATGTTTTTTGTTTGTTTGTTTGGGTTCTGGGAATTGAAACCAGGGGTGCTCAACCACTGAGCCACATCCCCAGCCCTAATGTGATGATTTGATATATGTGTACACTGTGAAATGATTAAATATAATAAATTAGCATATCCATCACCTCACACTTCCCACACTTTTTGTGGGGTGAATATTGAAGATCTACTCTTTGTAATTTTCAAGTATTCAATATAATCATTGTTAACTATGGTCACTATATTGTACAATAGAGCTCCAGAATTTATTCTTTCTGTTGACCAAAGCCTTGGTTTTTAACTAGCGTCTCATGATTCTATACCCAACCCCAACCCCAATCCCTGATAACCATTATTCTATTATCAATGAGTTTGACTTGTTTAGATTCCACATGTAGTTGAGTTATTTGTTTTCTGGCTATTCATTCTCTGTGCTTTTACTCCTTCATTTTGGTTTTCATATCACAATTGTAAAGCTTTTGTACTGAGTATCCTTTAACAAATTAAAGTAGCTATGTAGTTTTTAATAGTCTTGTCTTTTAGCCTGTGTACTATAGATATGTGATACATACCCTATCATTACAATATTATTCCAAATTTGCCTATGTACTTACTTTTACCATTGAGTTTATATATTTATGTTTTTATATGACTAGTTTGCATTCTTTCATTTCTATTTAAAGAATACCCTTTAGTATTTATTGTAAGGTGATGAAATTTGTCAGTTTCATTGGTCTGGTATAGTCTTTCTATCTTCTGGTAAATCCTTTCTCCTTCATTTTTAAAGACTAGCTTTTCCAGTTAAAATATTCTTGGTTGGTGTTGTTTTTTTTTTTTTCCTACAACACTTTGAATGTATCATCTCATTTTCTCCTGGTCTGTAGTTATTGCTAAGAAATCCACTGGTAGTCTAATAGAGGTTCCCTTGTATGTAAGGATTTTTTTTTCTCTCTCTCTTTCTACTTTCAATATTCTATCTTTGTCTCTGATCTTTGACAGTTGATTATGTCAGTGTAGTTCTCTTTGTGTTGTATCTTGCTAGAGACCTTTGAGTTCCCTGTACCTAGATGTTTATATCTTTCCCCAGATTTAGGATATTTTCAGGTATTAATTCTTTAAAGAAACTTTCTGTCCTTTTCTCTGTCTTTTCCTTTTTAAACTCCTTTAATGTGCATGTTAGCTCTCTTGATGCTATGCTATAAAACCTATAGGAACTCTTCACTCCTTTTTATTCTTTTTTCTCTTTTGTATATTTTCAAATAGCATGTGTTTGAGTTGACAGATTCTTTCTTCTGCTGTTGACACTCTCTCTATTGTATTTTTCACTCCATTCATCACATTTTTCAGCTCCAGAATTTCTGTTTGGTTCTTTTTATGATTTTGATCTCTGTTAAATTGCTCGTTTTGCTCATGTATTGTTTTTCCTGATTTCATTGAGTTATTTCTGTGTTCTCTTTTAGCTTGCTGAGCTTCCTTAAAAGAAGTATTTTGAATTATTCTGATATTAATTCAGAGATCTCCATTTTTTAGGGGTTGGTTACTAGAAACTTATTATGTTCCTCTGTAGTGCTGTTTTTCCTTGCTTTTTCATATTTCATGTTGACACATTCACATTTGATGGAGCAATTGCTTCTTCCATACTTCAGGGACTGTTGTGGGAAAACACCTTCCCATACAGGTGAATACCAGGCTACAAGTTGGGTGAGGTGTGGCAATTCTGGCTCCAGCAAGGGAGCAGCATCCTAGTCTTTGTGCATCTCTCAGCTGAGGCCAGTGTTGACAAGGCTACAAGGATCCTCTGTAGGCTATGGGTGGGTATCTGTAGCAGCCTTGAAGGCTTTGGGGGTCTTCAATAGGAAAGGCTGCTGGGGTCCTCCTGATCTCTTTTTCTCCCACTGGGGAAGTTCTAGTTGGGAATCCCTTTGGGTGCTATGTTTGTCTTGTGGGCATGCTAATGGTGGCAGTGTCACTAGCATCTGATGGAGTGACTAAGCAGTGACTGCAAGGCCAGGGTCTGAGGCATGGCTTTATGTGGAGGGAACAAGGTTTTTGAGTTCAAGATGGTGGTGCCTGGGGCACATGCATCTCTGTACCTCATAGGTAATGGTGTGCAAGGCATAAGTACTTGGGAGCAGCCACAGAGCTGGGGCCTGGAATTTGGGCATGCAGTGAGCTGCAGCTCTCTGTGACAGTGCTGCTCATAGAGTGGCCTATGGAATTGGGGTCTAGAGTGCAGGTATACACAGAGCAAGAGAGTTTCCAAGGCCTGAGGTGGAACTACCCTATAATAGTGATGACTCTGCTGATTGTGGCACAAATGCACACAGTGTGGCCACAGAGCCAGTGTCTGGGATGCAAGCAAGCATGGATTGAATGTGGCTCTGGTATCAGGAGTATATTTTGGGTTAGTGGGTGATGGCTCTGGTCTTAGCTCCTTCCTAGGGAAGATATCACAACATCATCTCCCTCTTTAGGGTATCTTCAATGGGATTGTTGTTGGTTATTGCAGAGGAAAAAGGTGCTAATGTCCTCTGCAGAGTGGGCCACTGGAGAACATGGTGGCACCTTCTGTGTGGCAGATAATAATAGCCTCCATCCTTTGTTCTTGGTCATCTTCAGATGTCTCAGGTATGCTAATCTCCCCAGTGATCCTTTAATGTATTTATTCTCTGACATTTTTCACTCCCTTGTGTTGCTGCAGGTTCTTAAAAACCTTTGAACCCTCTCAGGCTATTGCTTTCCATGGACAACTGTCTATTTGTTGTTTTATTGTTTTTTTTTGTGTGTGTGTGGGTGGGGATAAGAAGACTTGCATCTCCTACTGTCATGTTATTGATGTTACTTAAAAAAGTTTTTTTATACATTTTCACTTTGATATTGCATGAGAGTGATTATTCAGGTCCTTTTCAGCACCCCCCTTTCTTGTATTAACTACAAAAAGACAGTTTATTCAAAGGAATTCCTTTTTTTGTGAGGCTGTGATCTTGTTTGTCACACGGGGATGCTGGCATATTTATATCCACATGGATAAGGTAAAAGAAGATGCCTTCATATGTGGCACTATTTCATTGAAAAATAGTTCCATTCTAAGTTATGACTTTTGTCTTCTTTTTATGACTATTTCTCCAAATAGCATCCATTCCAGGTTTCATTCTTTAAATACCACCCTAAAGGAATATAGCAAAGAGAGGTACTATCCATTTTTTTTATACCAAAGAGATTATTTTGGGATAAAATAAAGAAAAGATGATTACCTTCAGGCAAAAATAGGAAATTTGGCTTAATTCAGGGTTCTTCATGTTGCTAGTTACCCAAAGAAAAAATGAGACAGAATAATGAACTGTCAGCTCTAAAAGACCATTTAGTTTAATCTCTTTATTTAACAGACAAATAAATGGAGCCTCCACTGGCCAGCAAAGATCTAGAAGATTACACTGATGGATGGTGGGGAAATCTAAAACAATCCACGACAGGTTTATGGCCAGCTTGTTAAATTAAATCCTTTGTATGACACTGTATTGCTTTCTTTGCTGGGTGAGGATTGACAGGTATTGATGAAATATCTGAGGTTCTAATTCAGAATGCTTGGTGACAAATCATAATTTAACAAGTTGAGACAATCAACAAGCCACAGAATGAGGCTATGGCCCCAGCCTGCAGCAGCCGTCATCCTGTCTTTAGCCCGTCTCTGTGCTTTAACAGAGACATGCTTAATCTCCTCAACCCCAAGAAGTAGATTTAGTGCTTCAGTAAATATGCCATTAAGATAGTTCACTGTGCTAAGCCCTTAATATACACCTCAAATGCACTGGAAGCTGAGGGCCTTTAACCACCCAAAGAGATATGCATGGCCCAGAGAAATGCCTAATGCTCTTACTACTCTGATATTTTATTATCAAATGCAACTTAAAAGTTTCTTTGTACATAATTTTTTTTAGAGAGAGAGAGAGAGAGAGAGAGAGAGAGAGAGAGAGAGTTTTTTTAATATATATTTTTCAGTTTTTGGTGGACACAACATCTTTATTTTTTATTTTTATGTGGTGCTGAGGATTGAACCCAGCGCCCCGTGCATGCCAGGTGAGCACATTACCGCTTGAGTCACAGCCCCAGCCCAGTACATAATTTTTTAATTGGTTTGAATAAAACCAGAATGAAGAAAATAGCAATTTCCTCTCTAAATAATTTTCTCTGCCACCTCATCTATCCTATCATGGTTCTGACTACATTAATTCCTTAACCTCAGATTCCTGATCAGATTATTGTTGTTGGGTAACTTTTCACCACCAAATGAGTGTCTTTGAAGTTTTACTCTCTTACTGATATAGCTAAATGGAAGTATCTTTGAGATGTTTGCTGTGGGTGTACTATTTGTTTGCTGTCTGCTATTTTATTTCTTACTTTTCTAACCATGATCCTCTTGGTAGTTCATGGTGATAGAATTTTAATATGACATCAGACACAAGAAGTCATTTAAACCACTCCTTCATTTTAGAAGTAAAGAAAATCAGAGGTCAAGGATATAAAGTGAGAACTGTTTGAGTTACTTTGTCTTATTAAAAGGATTTGGCATTTGTAGCTTATTCTTTCCTCAAAAAACATAAACACATTTTTTTTTCTTACATACTTAGTCCTAACTTGGTTTTTATTTCTAGTGATGAATATGATGTTTTTGTTAAAAAAAAAAGCAAAAAAAAAAAAAAAAAAAAAAACCCAACTTAGGTATGCAGAGGTGACTTGCTAGACAAAAATTGAGGTAAAATGCAGTAAATCTGGCATTGAATTTTGGTGTACTGATTCTCAGGAGAAGTTCTTTTTCAAAAAAGATTTTTGTTCATTTCTTTTGATATTGGAGTGGGGAGAAAGAAAAATCTAACATCTGCATTTTTCACATTGATCTATTATATTTCATCTGATTCCAGAAAGACTTCTGAGAAGTTAAATACATCTTGTAAATCTTGCAAAACAACCCTTCAGATGGTTTACCTAGAACGACACATTGACATATTAAGTTTGTATCATTTAAAAAAGTATTTATCTTTTTTGGACAAAGGGATGATTATACTTGATTTCACTGAAAGACTTCAGGTTGAACTGACAGAACCAATAATGAACACAAATATAAAAAGCATGC
The DNA here is from genome assembly GCF_001458135.2 of Marmota marmota marmota. Classification (NCBI taxonomy): domain Eukaryota; kingdom Metazoa; phylum Chordata; class Mammalia; order Rodentia; family Sciuridae; genus Marmota; species Marmota marmota. The sequence goes on along the minus strand of NW_026000057.1, from coordinate 3,402,049 downwards.
AGTGTGTGGGAGTCCCCTATAGAAGTAGCCATAGGTGCTCATCTCCAGTAGAGCAAGAAGTTGCCTTCTTGAGTTCTAGAGTCTCATAATCATCTCTTTGCTTTCAGTAGGCTCAAGTCTTTTACTAAAATTGATCTAGTAACATCTTCAATGTTACTTAGAGCTTAAAAAAAATAAATCCACGGCTTTTTCCTAATTAGCTCTAAGCATATTTTTTTTTCATACCTTACATGAAGAATGAGCAATGTCATCTACGAGTGACTATTTCCTATATTAAGGAAAAAACTGAGAATAGGGGCTGGAGCTGTGTGACTCAGTGGTAGAGCACTTGCCTGGCATGTGTGAGACACTGGGTTCAATTCTGAGCACTGCATATAAATAAATAAATAAAAAGTCTATCAACAACTAAAAATAAAAAAAATTAAAAAAAACCCCTGAGAATAATGAAGCGATGGGATCATGGATCATTTTTTACAATAAGCCTGTGTTACTTTTATTTTTCAGTTAAAAGCATCCAGATCAAAACCAAACAATATGACCTTTTATAGTCATTTTTTTTTTTCTGATCAGATGACTTGTTTGTGCTTTCAGGCAACCATGTGTCACTACATCAGCACCGAGTTTCAATTCTATTTAATTTTGAGTTAATAAAATCCAGGAAGCCTTGACACCAGGACTACAACAGTGACTGACAGTCAAGTCCTAATGTTGTGAAAAGGTTGTAACGTTTATTTGCGTCGTCTTCTCTACTGTGTCTTAAGTTCCTGTTGGACTCATCTTTTGTCTCTAGTTCACAGAATAATGAGATACTCAATGAATATCTTCTGAATGAACCTATGAATCAAGTTCTATAACACGGGGGTTATTCTGAGTTTCTCATGGGTAGGATAAAATTCCAATTCTCCATGTTAGAACAGGATACTGTCCTAATTTGGCATCACAGCTCATTCATATTTAACTTGATACAGCTGTTCCATAAATGGGGAGAATGCTAGAAGACATAATGCTAGAGGCATAAAAATGTATGCCTTTCCCTATGCTGATGACATGGTTTTATTAACACAAACCAGGATTTTCCTTTCAAAGCTGCTGAACCTGTTGGCTACTTACTGTCAGAACAGTTTAACATCAACCGAGCCACAGCGAAAACCATTGTATTTGACAGACATTCTGCAGTATTTAAATGAACAATACTAAGTAACCCCATACAACAGGTCAACTCATTCAGCTATTTGAATGTATATTTGGCATCTAACTTCCTCGGGTGGGTCCATGGGGATACAATTCCCGTTTTTAAAAAAAAAAAAAAAAAAAATCAGACATTCACCAAGCCCAGGCCGGACGGCTTTCATGGGCCAGGCAGCCAATTGGTAGTTTTCCGAGTGCCTGGAACTGCCCCCTCCTGGTTTAGAAGGGATCCTAATCCCTCCCCCAGCCTGCGTGCTCAGGATTACATGATTCTTTAGATTCTGAATAAAGCTGTCAGCTGTCATGAACAGGAAAATAGATAAGAGAAGCATTCCTGAGAGGAGGGAGTGGCCTGGAGGAGGAGAGGGTGGAGTGACGCTCCTGGGGTGGGGGGTAGCAGAGAGAAGAGACACACCCACAGGACACGCTCAGCTGGGTGAACAAAGGCTCCTCAGTGCTGGGAAGAGATAGGATAAGGAGGGGAGACCACCATGGTGGAGCCTGAGGAGGATGGCCAAGTGGTGAGGTCACTGCGTGTGTCAGGCGCGGTAACAGAGGGAGGAAGGGCTCAGATCCCCACACCCTTCCTTCTGCCTCTGCACCTAGGGCTTAACTCACAGGGATAGAGCTTTGCTCCCATCACTTGGGCAAGTGAAATTAAACAGCACAGAATCAGAGTTCTGAACCTGTGGACCACAGGCCCATGAGGGATGTACTGCTCCTGTCAAAGCACCAGGCTTGCGGACCCTCCAAGCCTAAATGCATCTTTCCATTTCAGGGCACTGAGCCCAGTAGTCCCAACTCAATTTGGCCTTGGTTTATAAGCAAAACCCCTGTGTCCTGTTTCTGCATAAGGGGAAGGAATGTCAGGAGCTCAAGAATTTTAAAAGCATTAGGTCAGCTCTGCCATACATAGATCCCTAACATAAACAACATGGCTGCTTTTTAATGAGCAGTGTGGAATTGGGGCCTCTCAGATACCAGAACTTGATTATGAAATGACAGCAATTTGCTTGCCAAAGCATGGCTGAAACATGCATAGTTGATGGGGTCATTAGGGACAGGGGTCAAGTAAACTGTAGACAAAAATTGTGTGGCTCAATGGAAAACATCATCTACAGCACAGGCTTCCAGAAGACCAGATCCTAGCCCTGTGCACTGATTGGAGCAATTTGGCTACTCTTTGTAAACTGTAGTCAAATGATAAATCTGTACACTCTGTGCGATCTAATAGTTTTAGTTTTCTCTCTCCTCCATGTAGAAAAACTACTTTTGTCCCAATATGCAACCCATCTCAACATTCTTTTGCACCATATAAATTTGCACTATTTTCACTTTTTCTTGGAACTTGTTAGGACATCTGTGTGGTGCCCTCATATCATATGTGTGAGAAAAAAAAATCATTCACTGTTCATTTTTATACCTGTGTGGGAGCCTAACTTTTTACCTTTTTGTAAAAATCTTAACAACTCTCTATTCTGTGGAGTGCTCAAAGAATTCTTTATCTACTAGGGTAATAAGAAAAACTATTATTTATATATCTTACCAAATGTTCTTCAGGTGACCCAAGGAACTGCTAAGGCAGATTTTTCAGGGAAAAAAAAAAATTATTCTGCCCTAGCTCAAGGTCCACTTGCCTAACATCTTTACTATTCACCAAGGTCCTGGTGTTTTCATTCTGTTTTCTTATTGTCCAAATTCTGGTGAGCTGCTGCTCTCTCTGGAGAAGTTGCTTCAGGGCTTTTGAGAATCAATAAGGCGAAGCTTGCCAGCTCTCATCCTTTGGCCTGTTGTAAAACGGCCCTAAATTCTGAAGAAGGAGGACTCTACTAATTTGTAAAGTAATTGACTAGGGATTCCCCGCCTTTGGTTCGTTTTTTCCTTTTCCTATTATCAAATAAGAGAGCACAAGGTTCTCTTGATGAAGTCCAGCATACCTAGTTTTTATAAAAAATATCTATTTTTCAGGATGTCAGGAACAGTTCAGAACTATACAGAAAACTCATTTTGCAGGTATTGCTGAAGTCTGAGATGTTGCTCTGTACCTTTGTTAATGTTCAGTGGCTGTATATTGAGGCCCCCTGTGAGCCAGTCATCATAGGAGACACCCAGACACAAAGAGCAAGAGAACAAAAGCCCGTGTTCAAGGAACTCTCAAGAGAACACTCAAACAAGTAACCATAAAATACTGTGGGTCACAACCGTCACTAGCTTTATGGACATAATGGGAGAAAGCAAATGGGTCCCAAAAGTGAGCGCAATTGCTTGGTAAAGAACTTTAGTTAAGAATGTTAATTGAAGAGGCTTGAGAGTTGTCCTCTCTCCTTAAACAGGTGAGGAACCTGGATCCCAAAGATGCTTTATATGATCATGATTCATCTATAATGGAAGCACAGACATATGTGTGTCCGCACCATGGCTGAAGAGCAGATAAACTGCAGTTGCTACCTTTTCAATATAGTGAATTAACCCGCAAAATGCGTTGCTATGTTTGTAGTCTGCTGGGGAACTTAGAGAAGTCATTTGCAGAAGTATTTGGCGGACTAATGTCTAGGAACTGGGGGAGATATTTCTCAAGTGTTGGGGGTTTTCCCACTACCTGAGTGTAGTTGCTGGGAATTCTCCTTGGGCCGATGGACAGACATCTAGGCGGCAGCAGGGGGTGTGGGATAGAGGCGGTGGTGGTGCCACTCCAAGGTCTGTCTCCTGGACTGGCAAGGATTAACGAGAGCAAAGGCTCCATCCAGCGTTTTCATCTGGGTCTCAAGGCTGGGCTCCTCTCCCAGCAGGGAGCTGGGGTAAAAACCAGAAACTGGGCAAAAGGCCAGTCAGATTGAACGGCAGCTCAGTTCCCAGGGGTCTCAGTTCACCTCAAGGAGCACTGAACAAACCACTTCCAGATTCTGCTTACTCGTGAGAAGCAACCTTCTAACATATCGGCTGACAACCATTCCCAACCTCTGAGCTCCCCTACGTGGAAGAGGTTGGGTAAGATTGGGACACAAGAATGCATACTATCTTTCAGGGATGTGGGGTTTCTTACAAAGAGTACACCTGTTGATGGTAGAAAGTACAGAAAAGAATAAAGAGGAAATACTAGAATTACCTATAAATTCCAAGACAAAGGCTTTTTTCTTTCTCTACACATTTTAAAATTAATATGGATATTTTTATTAAGCTTTTTCCAATCACTGTTATCATGTATATTTTTGAAATCATTAAATGCATATTTTATTAGGCATGATTCTTTTCTTAATATACATATAGATGTATATATACCCACATACACATATCTGACAATTGTCCACCTTGATGTTCCCCCATTTCTTTTTTTTTTTTTTCAGCAGGAGTGGGAGCCGTTTATTGTAGGACAGGAGGGGTATATATACATTCCACACAGCTTATCTTAATTAACATAAACTAGATACAGCAGTCAACCAATAAGGAATCTCCACACTTAGTGGCTTGCTGGCGCCACCTCACAAACCACTCCCTCTTGCAAAATGCCAGGCGCCATCCTGACTTGTTTACAGACCTTAACATTTCCCCCTTTTGTTTAATTTAAATAACGACCATAGTGGTTTTTACACAAACACCATAAATAATCTGCTACAAGCAGAAGGGGAGAATACAAAATGCTACAATACTAAGCCAATTGATGGTTCCATGCAAGAAGCCCTTGAAAAAATTATACCAGCAATGACACCGTTAGCAAAGATACCGAGTTACAATTTGTTGTAGATTACAGTTTGTTGTCTCAGTCCAGGTAAAGCAGTGTCTCAATATATTAACTCACAGTCCAGGTAAGTTCTGCAGGCAGCTAGCTTAAATCACAGTCCAGGTAAGTTCTGCACGCAGCTAGCTTGATCCAAAGTCTCGTCTGGTTCTCAGCAACACTCGAAATCTTCTACCTTCGTTTTCACCGGCACTGGGACGAAGGCAGGAACTCCGGATGGCTAAAGAAAATCCTGTAGTATTCCAGCAGGCACTAAGAAAACAACCTTCTGAACAATTTAGTACATTATCTCAAGGTTTTTTACATTTGAAATAAGCCTTAATAGTGCTCATTATTCATGAGCCTCCAGGTGTGGGAGAACCATTGTAGCTTAGTTATTGGCATTGAAAATGATCAAACTTCAGGGACACAGGCCGTCTTCTGCCTGCAGTGTCCCGGGCAGCCCCAGATGGCCCTGGGAGAGTCTGGGGAGTGTTCCAGACTCAAACTGCCACTGGGCACAGGGAGCAAGAGCCTGCAAGACTGTGCCTCCGGGTCAGGTTTGGATTTGGGCTCTCGCAGTGGCATCCCACTCCCCGGGAGGGGGGGCGGGGAAGAGCCAGGTGCTGCCGCTTGGAAAGTCCTTGCTGCGCCATGACTGGCCTGTGTACGTGGCAGCCGCCAGGCCGATTCACGCACCCTCCGGTAACGAAAAGTATTCAGTAATAGCCTTTTGCTGCAACTTTTTTCCTGATAATCCTTCTTCTTCTGAACTTTCTTTTTCTTTCTGACTAGAGTTCCTGGGCTTCCATCAACACATGCCCTAACTGCTCTTGGTTCCACTGGGGTGCCTCCTTCCCTTAGTAATTTACTTAACACCCCTTCCATATTTTCGTCACAAAGACAATACAACATTTCAAGACAAAACAAGACACAAACATACTGTATCAATCCTCTCCATCTTCTTAAAATGGCCATGTTTCCTCTCGCCCTATCTGGCTAGGGACGAGCAGATTTGCTCCCATCCTATCTAGGGACGAGCAGCTTTTTTTTTTTCCGCCACTTACCCCTGAGTGTCCCGGGGCTCCCCGTAACGGGCCACCATCTGCCACAGCCCGGCTGGCTGGGCAAAATAACCGG
>NW_026000057.1:3252335-3395589 GCF_001458135.2 Marmota marmota marmota | reverse complement strand
ATATATATAGAGAGAGAGAGAGAGAGAGAGAGAGAGATATGATCTTGCTAAATTGTTTAGGGCCTTGTTAAGTTGCTAACACTGACTTCAAAATTTGATGCCCCTGTCTCAGCCCCCACAAGTCAATGGGATTATAGGCATGCACCACCATGCCCAGCTTGGTGATATTTTTTTGGAAAGAGACTGTGTATCACCGAGAAGGCAAAACCATACCTTTGTTATTAAGCTTCAGCAATATTAGAAGCAAGGAGACTTGGATGACTTTTCCTCTGGGACTCTACCATTAACTTTATGCCCAGTTGCAATGTCTTTTCAGTCCAGGTTATGAATACAAGGTTTAGGGAGAGGTTTCACTAGCTTTGCTTGGGTCAGGCTTCTATCTTCTTGATTAATAGTGATAGCCACGGTGCAGGGTCATGTAGCAGACATGGGCACTACAACCACACCAGTCTAGTCATAAGCCATTCCTGGTGATGGCATGAGGCAGGTACCATCTTAAGAGTTGCCTGCTATATTTTTGAAACCAAATTTTTCACATTTTCTGCTAATAATTGGGCATAGAAATACAAGAGCCTATTTTCAGTCTTTTCCCCTCTGTAGCCTTGTTCTTATGATTTTCTTTGTTGCATTTTTTTTCCATCAAAGAGTTCATACATGCTAATGATTTTAGCAATTAACATTTTGCTTGTGACACAAATGTACTTCCAGCTTGAATCTCTTTTCTGAGTTCCAACCTCATATCTCCAAATGTTCCATCACTGCTTAAAGTTCAACATGGCCAAAATTGGGTTCATCATCTGTCCCTCCCAGCTTCCTTATTTCTGTCAAGATGCTATCTTAACTTAACTATCTTCAATGATAGCTGAGCATCTGTGGCTCTTTCCTTGTTTTTCAAACGCAGCTACCAATTCCTGAACTTGAAAATGTGAATTTCTGTAACATCTCCTTCCTAGCCTAACTAATAACTAGAGTTCAAATTCCTTCCACTCTCACTTAGATATCTATGGCCTGTTAGCTTGCGGTGAGGCCCCTTTTCCATTTCAGTGTTTCTGCCATATCATTGCCAGGCAGATCTTCCTTAGACTCTAGTTGACACTTTAAGACCTTGGGTCTGTTGGGAGGTTTTACGTGGCTGGGCAAATGCCCTTGAAGGGGGTGTGGGACTCTGATGCTTTCCTCTTTCTCTTTTTGCATCCTGGCCATGTGTTGAGTGGTTTTTCTCTTACATGCTTCCACCAGGATCTGCTGCCTTCTTCAAGTTCAAAGCCATGGGACGACTACTCCCATTGCTTAGGGACTGAAATTTCTAAAACTGTGAGCCAAAATAAACCTTTCCTTTTTATAAACTGATTATCTCCAGATATTTCTGAATAGCAATGAAAAACTGATGAACAGATTTCAATTTCCATGAGAAAATGGCATTTGCGAACCAAGATTTGCATGCTAGATATGTTTATTGCTACTAGAGAGTCATTGCATCTAGACCTCTCAGTATAGGAAATACAGACGTATACTGACACCTGTACGTCTACTACTCCTATATAACTTATTAACTTTTAATATGTTTTCAGTGTCCCCCTAAAGAAGTCACAAATAGGTGACTGGAAGGCTAGATATAGACAGCAAATATTTTTTTATTGGTTCATCTTGTGATTAAAAAGAAAACATGAAATAATAGTTAGAATTTATATAGTTGCATAAAACAAGCACACTCCATCCAAATAAGATGAAGCATTTAAAACAGCATCTCTTCCAACTAACTCAGCCCTCTCTAGAAGTCACCTAATAGCTCTACTTACCTCTCATCAGGCACCTCATCAAAAAATGGAGCTAGGAAATGCAGTCTTGTAATTGGGACATTGTAGCTAGACTAAGATTGGAGTTCCATCAGTACAAAAGAAAGGGAGGACAGATATTGAGGGGGCAAGAAACAGTCTCTTTTACAGCACCAACATTTAAACATCAAAAGGCCTCACATAAACTTTGAATTTATTGTGACTTCTCTTGAAATATCACAACATCAGACAATGCTTGACTCATATTTGGGCATCTGCGGTCAGATGAAGTTGCCTGCTTTGAGTAGAATATTATTTCTCCGTGGAAATTGTTTCCTACCTCTTAAGCCTTTTTTTGTTGTGATTTCTAGTAATTGTAAATCTTTCTACGTTTAGGCTTACAGATGATAGCGAAACACTTAACAACAACAACTGAGAAGCTTAATTTCTAGTTGGTTTGATGGTCCTTAGAGAAATTCTATAGATCAGACAGTCTTGATCCATGATCTACTAATAATGTTTACACTTTGCTGGGACGATGTGTATGGTTCTGAAGAGAGGATTCATAATTTTTTTTCTGATACAAAAAGGAATTTTTGACTAAGGAAGGGATGTCTTATTCATGACTCTATGGCCAGCATTGAGCACAGAACTTATTCAAAGAATAGGTCTACAACAATTTTTTCTTAAATAAATGAATTTCATCACATTTATAGCTTTAAGCTGTTATATAATTTAGTAATTAGTTATAGCTAGTTTTCCATTACTTGGTATATAAATTATATGAATTGTTTCATTTTTGTGCATCTTTCCCATTGATCCATATTGTGAGTATAAAGGGCCATATCTTGTTTCTTTTTCCTCTTACATATAGGAAAAAAATTATAAAAGCCTGTTAATCAATTTGTCTCACTAACTCATTGACCCAGGATTTTGATTTTTATGTAATTAAACAAAATTTAAAGGACAGGTTCATAAATAGCCTGGCAATTATGAGAGAGACCCAAGCAACTACTGTATCTTTCTGGGGTGACTTTCAGGTCTTTGCACTTATGGGAACACAGAAAAAGCATTTGTTGATTTGATTCATGTTTTTGTCGTTGTTTTTATTGCCTACATGTTTATTCACCCATATATTTAACAAATATTTTATTGTGTTTCTACTAAGTGTCTTGTACTGTGTGAGGCATTGAGAAATTGAAAAAAGAAAAAGTTTGTTCTCTGCCACTGAAGGGTTTATAGCCTAGCATAGGACCACGCTTATGACAGCTGCAATACAATGTGATAAGTGCTATTATGGAGAGAGCCACAAGATGCTCTAAAGGAGTCAGTAGGCATCTATAGAAGGTTGGTAGGTCTTTATGGGGGAGGTGACACTTCAGCATGTGCTGTGGTTTGTCCACCAAGGATTCCTGTGCTGGAAGCTTGGTCCCTGGTGTTGTGATGTTAAGAGGTTGTAGGACCTTTAAGGAATAAGAGCTAGTGGGAACTAATTAGGTTGTGTGGGGTGATGCCTCTGGAAGGGATTAATGTAGTTTCCATGGGATCCATGAGTTAGTTCTTGTAAAAGGATTGTTATAAAAGAACAAACCACCCCTCAACCTTTTTGGCTCCCTGTCCCAACATGTGATGTCTCCCTCCCATACATGCTCTCATTGTTTTGAAGCCATCCACCCTGAAGTCCTCACCAGAATGGAACCAATGTAGACACCATGCTCTCAGGCCTCAGAACTGTGAGCCAAATAAACCTCTTTCCTTTATAAGTTACCCAGTGCCAGGTACTCCATTCTAGCCATAGAAAACTGACGAATGCTCCATGTTTTCCAGGATACTTGCTACACAAAGAATGAGTGTAGGTCAATTCAGGCAGATACTTGGAAGCATGAAAAGGATATTGTAATTATTAAATGAGAGTCCTTAAGTGTGATTGAGAAGAGATCTGTGTTGGAGATATACTATGGAAAGTTAATGATTCAACAAAAATTATGGATTTAACAAACCTATATAACAGACATGTTGGGAAATGGAGGGACGAGGTGAATCAGACAGACATAGGTCCTCATGTGTGTAACATATATTTGAATATTGGAATCTCTTTATGTCCTGTTATTTCCTATCACCTCCATATGAGATCTATCCACCATTTTCTCTTGCATGGATCTCTAAAATAGACTTGGAGGCAGACTCACTGAATGCTTCATTGTACCCTAAAATCCATTCTTTACATGGCAGAGTGAACTTTTTTAAAGCATGAAATGGATCAGATCATTCTGCCTCTGAATGCAGCTGAGGGGGACAGAAGCAGGGAGCACAAATGAAGGGGCCGTGCAGCACAGCACATGATGGGCCAAGCATATCTCCTGCAGAAGGGACAGAGCAGGTATTCAAGGAGGGTTTTGATGAAGAAGTGACATTTATCCTGAGTCCACAAGGATATATAAAGGCCAGACAGGGGAGAAGACAAGGAAGAGGAGGAGACTGGGAAATTTTTTGTTATAGCCTGGAGCTACTGGATATTCATGTGCAAAAGAATCAAGTTGGACTCTTGCTTCATGCCATCTACAAAGGTTAACACAAAATGGATCAATAACCCAAGATGAGAACCAAAGTCATAAAAATCGTAGAAAGAAAAATAGGGATAAATCTTCATGACCAGGGATTTAGCAATTGATTCTTTGAAATAATATCAATAAAAGGAAAAAAAAGTTAATTAAACGTCATCAAAAGATTTCATTGAAGGCTTTGATATATCAAAGGGTATTAAAAAAATGTGAAAAGACAATCTACAGAATGGAAAGATCTATTTGAAAATTATATATCTGATGAAAGTATAGTATCCAGAATAGATAAAGAGCTTTAAGTGTTCAACACAAAAAGATGAACAAATTAAGAAAGGACTGGAATAGATATTCTTTCAAATGAGATAGACAAATGGCCAACAAAAACATTTAAAATGCTCAAATTCATTAGTCATTAGGAAAATGCAAATCAAAATCACACTAGATTATCACCTCACATCTGCTAAGATAGCTATAATTATTTTCTTTTATTCCTAATCATTGTCTTCACTCTGAGAATTCGATGGCAGTAATTAAGATGCCACATAAAATAAGTGTGGAAGAGGATATGGAGAAGTTGTAACCCTCATACTTGCTGGTGGGAAAGCACAATGTCTCAGTCACTGTGCAAAGTAGTATGGTGATTCCCCCAAAAATCAAACCTAGAATTATATTACGTATTACACACATCATATACATATATAATTATATTATGCCACAATTCCACTCCTTGTCATATGTCCAAAGGAACTGAAAAGAGGGATTTGGATAAGTACCTGTGCACACACATGTTTATAGGATCACTGTTCTCAGTAGTCAAGGTAGAAACAACCCAATTGTCCATGAACAGATAAATGGATGAACAAATCGTGATATATACATACCTATTATTCAGTCACAAAAGAAGGGAAGTATGGATACATGCCACAACATGAATGAACCTCCAAAACAATATGCTAAAAGTGATAGAAGCCAGATATTAAAAGCCACATATTGTATGATTCCATGTTTAGGAAATGTCCGGAATAGGCCAGTTCATGGGGCAGAGAGAGTTGGATAGAAGCCAGGGCCTGAGAGGAGGGCTGAATGGGGAAGAGCCGCTTACTGCATGAAGCAATAGAAATGTTTTGGAACAATATAAAGGAGGTCATTGCACAACATTGAAAATGCACTAAATTGTTCACTTTTTAAATGGTTAATTTTATTTTATGTGAATTTCTCCTTAATAAATTACTTTTAAAAATCTGTTATACATGTCTATAAAGTTTGGAGCAGTGGCAATGGTATTGTGAGAGCAGGGAAGTTCTTAATGAGTTTGAAGAATAGAAATAAGATAATTATGGCCCAAACACAGCAAACTCAATATTGAGTCACTAAAAAGTATGCCGAAGAGGTAGGCAGAGGCCAGAGTTAGGATTTAATTATAAGGGATTTGTTAAGGGGAAATAAGAACAAACTGATCCATTTCATGTATTAATAAAAGATCACTCTGATTGCCAAGTAGAGACGGATTTTAGGGAGTCACGAGCATTCCGTGAATCTGACTGGGAGTCTGTTTTAGAGGCCCAGGCAAGGGACAACTGTGGCTAGGTCCTGGCTGGAGGTGATAGAGTGTTACAGGAGGTGAAGAGACTGGAGGCATATTTAGGAGCTTGATGTTTGCTCAGATGAAGGGGTGGGATTGCAAGATAAAATAAATTGTGCTCAGTTAAACTTCACTATTTCACAGATGTTAATCCTTACAAAATTTGTTGTTTATCTGGAATTCAAACCCAGTGAGCATCGTGTACTTTTAATCTGGCAACCTATGTGGGGGTCAAAGGGAAGGAGGAAGCATTGATGGCATCGAGGTTTCTAGCACTAGCACTTGGTGGGTGGAAGCACTCTTCTGAGGCAGGGAGCCCTGGAGGAAGAAATGATTGTTCTTGGGTGAAGGGAGCACCATGCAATTCACTTTGAATTGTAACCAACCAGATATTTGGAAGATTAAGATGAATCTACCAGAGAGTATCTGCAGAGTGGAAAGAGAAGGCTGCGTAGGATGATGTGAGATCATCCATCATTAAGAGATGCTCAGAGAAAAAGGAGCCAGTGGAGGAGACTGAGAAGGGGCTCTGACAGGTGGGATGAAACCGGAATGGGGGTGGTGTGGAAGCCCAAGGAAGAGTTTCATGGAGGATGGGTCCCATAGGTAGAAGTTACAGAGAAGTCAAATCAATTGAGAACTGAAAAGAGATCAGCAATTTTGGCAATTAGGACATTTCAAGGAACTTAAACAACAACTCTTTCAGTGCAATGTAAGTAGTAGGGAGATGATTGCACAGATGCTAAATTTAATGGGTTATGGAATGATGATGTAAGGAAATAGAAGCAGCTACACATTCGGTAATTAAGGAGTTAGGCTAGAAAACCTAGGTGGACAGTGGCGGCAGTGAACATTATCACTTCTAAGTCCTGTATGTTTTTTTTTAACCTATTTTTTCTGCAGAACATTGAAGCAAAAATTAAGAATCCATTGTTGATATTGAATACAAATACAAAATGAGGGAGGATTTTTTTATTTTTGCAAGATTTTCTTTGGTTTACTGTAGAAACCCCCAACTTTTTGTATCAGAACCAATATTGATATAAGTAGTAGTACTATAGAGAGACTCTAGATGATTACAAAATGCAGTTTTTTTTCTTTTCCAGATTCATTTTGTTTTTCAATACTGGTGATATTTTATAATCATTCTGCAGAGTTGATTAACCATACTTATTACTCTCTAATATCCAGGAGAGGTAGGTTGGTGGGGGTGTACGGACTGGAGATAGCAGAGTCTGTCTAAATGCGAAGCCAGTTAACATTGATTTGGTACATACTGAAGCATACCATGTTGTAAGAAAATAAATACAACTCAAAGGCAAAACACTAAACACCCAGTTAATTTATGGTGAAACATACTTAGTTTATGATTTTGGTTAATACATACTTTAACTGGAACAGTGTTCTGCACTCATTTTTATTAAATACTCTAGGTGTTTGCTGGAGCATGAGGTAATAACCCAAATACAATTAAAATGACCATAAAATTAAGGGTCTCCACATAGGCTCCTAAGGATGGGTCTGTTAGAGGCTTCTAGTCGTCAGCATTGGGTGGTCTGCTATTGGTGTATGATACTTAAAGAGAGCTTTTTCTCCCTTAGGTCTGGAAGGTGTTAAGGTGTTTTTATAAAACCCCATAAACCCTCGTTAAACACTTTTTTTTTTCCACAAAGAAAACTTAAATCTTTATTTGACGTGTTTTCTGTGGCACTATTTTGGCATTTTAACAAGTTCTTTAAAGAATCACTCTAATAATTGTATACAGCTCTAAGGGGAGGGGGGAGGATGGGGGATATTTATTCAGGTTTTTGTACATTGCCTGATCCACTAAGTATCAGGCACAGGGTTTTGGTACATTTTAATTTAATAAGGGAAAAAGATCAAAAGCATCTCCAGGTGGAGAAAGTTAGGCTAATTTCAGTATTGTGCATTAACAGGTTGGACGGGAAGGTTTGACTCCTGAATGAATTAACTATAACTCAAATACAGTAGAGTATTTACTGCAGTGAGGTTGGTCTTCCCTAAACACTCTGTAAGAACTAGCAGCACCTCTCTCCCATCCTGTCACTCTGTATTATCTTCCCTTGCTTTATATTTTTTTCATAGCACTTACCTCCTTAGAACAAAGGGTATAATTTACTTGTCATGTCTACTATTTTTTACCTACATGTGTGCAGACTTCATGAGACAGAGACTTTTGTCTTTTTGTTCACTGTTTACACTCCATGTTTAGGACAGTAATTACGGTATAAGTAGCACATTGAACAAATGCATGAGTGAAGGAATGAATAAATAAATTACATTCCATGTGTGTTCCATGGTGTAGCATGAATTTCAATTCTCCCTGAGTCCAGGATTCACATGCATCTCACTTTCTCTTACTTAAGATCTCATTCTCTCCTCTCATATTCAACATCTTGAATCCCACAATTTTGGCATCATTAGGAATAATATTTGTAGGATACAGTAATGATGTGAGATCAGCCCTGACTTTTATGTGATGTCATGAGGCAGTACTCCATATAGATGCATTTGTACTGTAGAATTTCTCCCAAGTAGAAGCAGGTGGTTATATTAATCTTTTTTTTCCTCTTTACCTTAAAATAAAGAAAATACCTCAGTTCACAAAAATGTTGGTATTTATGGACTTTGTATTTCTTAAATATACTTAACCAGGGAGGAGGATTCTGGGAATATGGAAGAGAAGGAAGCACCAGGAATCCATCCACACCCCCGCCGGCTGCCTTCCAACCTAGACAACAATCTCACAGGCAGAATCTGTCTGAAAGAGCTATTTTGGAACTCTGGAGCCCATTGAATGCTTGCCACTTCCAAGCAAACTCTTGAATGGTAAACAGCAGTGAATTTCAGTAACTATCATTCTTGGCCCAGTCCCAGCTATTCATCGCCCCCAAGCCTCACGGCAGGCACCTGTGCAGTTTTTGGAGCAGCTTGTGTGGAGCTGGAGAGAGCCATGGTGGGTAATAAAGTCCGTGTTCTCCAACTACCAGGGATCTGTGTTCGGATTGTTAAATCACCACTCTCATCACAGAGGTTCAGTCACAGAGGTGCCGTCATTGTTACACCTCCCCTTTTTGTTGAAAGTTCCTCCCCCTCAGCTGAGGTGACTGCTGGGAACTTCAAGGGCTGGCATCTTCTTCATCTTCTTTATTTGTCCCTCCTCCTTTTCTCTGCTTCTCCTTGGTGGAGCCAGACATGGAAGACTGGGACTTTAGGAGGAAAGCAATTACATCTACAGGACAAATCGGAAAGTGACAGAACATGACTAGGAAAAGACAGAAAAGACCTGAGAAGAGTTCTAGCTTACACTTCAGGCTGAGCCTTTGCACACAGTAGTCTACAACAATAATAATAATAAAAAAATGAATGAATCTAAAAATAAATAAATAACAAATAGCAGAACTTCGGGAGAAAATAATTTGATTTTCAGAGTTACCATATTATTAGATTCAAATATCTTGTTTTCAACAATAACAAAATCACAAGGCACAAAAAGAGAGAAGTATGGCCCATTCAAAGGGAAAAAATGATCTAAAAGAAACTGTCCCATCAAACTGTGCCAGATTGACTAGACAAAGTCAAATTAAAAGTCAAATTAAAGCAAGTGCTTTAGAAATGCTCAAAGAACTAAACTAAAGGAAATGTGGAGAAAATCAAGAAAATAGAAGTCAATACAAAATATCACATGAAAAAATTTTAAAAAGAAATATCAATAAAGAGATAGAAAACCTAAAAAAAATATAGAGCATAAGAAGACAAGAACGGAAATAAAAAAATACACCAGAGGGAGTCAAATGCAGTTAGAACATATAGAAGAAAAAATCAGCAAACTTGAAGATAGGAAAATGGAAATTATTGAATCTGAAAAGTAAAAAAAGACTGAAGATTCTAAGATACCAAAGATTGAAAGTAAAGGATGGAAAAATATATTCCATGCCAATAGTAATAAAGAATGTGCAGAGGTGGCTATCCTAATATTAGATTAAAAGGTCTTTAAATGAAAAACTTTACAAGAGAGAAAAAAGGAGGGCTGGGGTTGTATCTTAGTGGTGGAAGGCTTATTCTGTGTAAGGAACTGAGTTTGATCCTCAGCACTAGGTAAAAATAAATAAATAAAATAAAGGTATTGTGTCCATCTACAGCTAAAAATATTTTTTCAAAAGGACAAAGAAAGATATTTTTTATTAACAAAAGATTCTTCATATTAAGAAAACATAGCAATTATAAACATTTACTTACCTAACAAGACACCTCAAAATAGATGACATAAAAATTGACAGAAGGGAGAAATAAACATTTCTATGACAATAGTTGGAGGCTTACTTTTTACCCCAATCTTAGAAATAGAACAATCAAACAAGTAAGATAAATAAGGCTGTAGAGGACTTGAACAACATAGTAAATCAAAGTCTTAACTGACAAATACAGGACACTCTATATGACAATAGAATACTCTTTCTTCTCAGGTGAACATGGAGCATTGTCCAGGATAGACCATATCTTATGTCACAAACAAAGTCCCACTAGATTTAACCACAACAGGATGGACTTAGAAATCAATAACAAATGGAAGATTAAAAATTTATAAATTTGTAAAAAAAATGCACTCTTAAACAACCAATAGATCAAAGAAGAACTCATAAGAGAAATTAGAAAATACTTTGAGACTGTTATGGACTGAATATTGCATCTCTCCAAAATTCATGTCGATGCCTTAACATTTCACTTAGAAATTCACATGTTTTTGTGAATTTCTTTGTGAATTTCTTCTCTGTCTTTGGAGATGGGATTCTAAGAAATTAATTAAGGTTAAACGAGGTTATATGTAAGGGCCCCTGATCTCATAGAGTTAGTATCCTTATAAAAAGAGAAGAGCTCCCTCTCTCTCTCTCTCTCTCTCTCTCTCTTTCTCTCCAGGTACACATCCCAAGGAAAGACCACGTGAAGACACAGTGAGTAGGCAGCCATCTACAAGCCAGAAACAGTACTTACCAGAAACCAAATGTTGCCAAACTTTGATCTTGTACTTTCCAGGTTCCAGTTTCCAAACTGTAAGAATCTAAATTTTTGAGGCTTAAGCTACAAAGTCTGTGACATTTTGTTATAGCAACTGAGGCAGATTATGAGAGATTTTGGTATCACCAAATGATGTGCTGCTGTAACAAATACCTAAAAATGTGGAAGTGGATTTGGAACTGGGTAGTGGATAGAAACTGGAGGGAAAAGCCTAGACTGCACTGAAGGGACTGTTAATAGAAATATCAATGTTAAACGTGATTCTGGCCAGATGTGGTGACACATGCCTATAATCCCAGTGGCTCAAAAGGCTATGGCAGGAGGATCACAAGTTGAAAGCCAGCCTCAGCAACTTAGTGAGGCTCTAAGCAATTTAGTGAGGTCCTATTTCAAAATAAAATACAAAGGGCTGGGTCTGTGGCTCAGTGACTAAGCAGCCTGGAGTTCAATCTCTGGTATCTAAATAAATGAATAAATAAATTAAGTGATTCTGGTGAGGGGTGAATAAGAAGAGACCTGGAAAGAACAATACATCTTTTTGGAGAATACACCAGTAATCATGAACAGGATGTGGGTAGCAATATGGACATTAAAGGCTATTCTACTGAGTTTTTGACAGAAATTAAAGGCTATTTGAATGAGCCTCAGAACAGGTCATTGGAAACTGGAAGAAAGGTAATCCTGGCTCTTAAGTGACAAAGAACTTGGGTAAATTGTGGTCTAGTGTTTTGTGGATGATGAAA
The DNA here is from genome assembly GCF_001458135.2 of Marmota marmota marmota. NCBI lineage: Eukaryota > Metazoa > Chordata > Mammalia > Rodentia > Sciuridae > Marmota > Marmota marmota. The sequence goes on along the minus strand of NW_026000057.1, from coordinate 3,383,891 downwards.
TTGGATATTCAGCTGAGGAGATTTCAAAGTGAAATGTTGCAGATGTGGCTTGGGTTCTCCTGACTATTTATAGTAAATTGTAAGAAAAGAAAAATGAGTTGAAAGCATTGTTAAGCAACAAGAGCCGGATTTTGACAATTTTCAGCCTATCCATATTGTGAAAACTGAGAGAGCATTTTCTGAAGAGAACATCAATTCAATGGTTTATCATTCAATAAAGAGATTATATGATTATATGAACAGAAATATTGCCAGTTTGAACTCAAAGGGATGGAGACCAGATGAGATGGAGAAGGCTGAGAGTCACTGGATTCTAGAGGATGGGATGATAGAGATATTCAGCAGCAAATGTGCACTCTATTCTTCAAGAAAAGAAAAGAATGATCCCAAGGGCAATTTCAAGGTCATCGAGACTGTTCCCTTGGTCAGTAGGCCAGATGACAACTGTTTAGCCAAGTTTCAGGGTGCTATAGGGTCTCTGTCCCAGTGGGTCAAAGAAGCAAAGCCTCAAACCAAAGAAGATTAAATTTAAACCTTAAAATCTAATAGTGCTGGGCTGGGGTTATAGCTCAGCGGTAGAGTGCTTGCCTAGCATGTGTGAGGCACGGGGTTCGATTCTCAGCACCACATTAAAATAAATAAATAAAAGAAAGGTTCATCACAAGTAATATATGTGTGTGTGTATAAATATATATATATATATACACACACATATATATATTATATGTATAATATCTGCATATTATATATATTATGCATGAATATATATACATACATAAAATCTAATAGTGTTTTCCTTGTTGGTTTTTGAAAATGAAAAAAAAATACAACCCCAAATTGATTCTGCCAACAGTTTGAGAAAATTAATGATTCTGTTGCTGGATTGACTAAGAAAAAAAGAGAAGGCTCAAATTATCAAAATCAGAAATAAAAGCAGGGCCATCACTACTGATTTGATATAAAAATAATTATAAGAGAGTTCTATGAATGATTGTATACCAACAACTTGGACACGTAAATTAAATGGACAAATTCCTAGAAGCAAAAATCTACCAAGATTGAATCTCATGATTCAGTAGATTTATATCTCTATATATAAGCATTAAGAAAATTGCATTAGTAATAAAAGTTCTCCCAATAAAGAAAAGCTCTGGACCCAATGGCTGGTGAATTCTACCTAGTATTTTTTTTTTTAATATTTACTTTTTAGTTTTTTTTAGGTGGACACAATACCTTTATTTTACTTTTATGTGGTGCTGAGGATCAAACACAGTGCCCCACACACGCCAGGTGAGTGCGCTACCACTTGAGCCACATCCCCAACCCTTATCTATTATTTAAGAGGAACTAACACCAATCCTCAAACTTTTTCAAAAAATTGAAGAAGGAACACTCCCCAATGCATCCTCTGAGGCCAGGATTAACCTGATATCAAAGCCAGAGAAAAAGAGTACAAGGCAAGAAAACAACAGACCAATATCTCTTATGAAGATTGATATTAAAATCTCCAACAAAATATCACATTCAAAAACATATTGGAAGGATTATATGCCATCCAGGTGAGATTTATTGCTGGGATGCAAAGATGATTCAACATGTGAAAGTCAATTCATGTAGCACACACGTTAATAGAATAAAGGGAGAAAACCTGATTATCCTAAATGATGCAGAAAAATCATTTGGCAAAAGTCAACACACTTTCATGATAAAAACAATATACTAGGTATAGAAAAAAATAACCTCACCATAGTAAAAGTCACATGTGAAAAACCCAGAGCAACATCGTATTATCATGAAAGACCGACAGCTTTCCTTCTAAGATCAGGAATAAAGCAAAAATAGTCATTTTCTCACACTTCCATTCAACATAGTAATGGAAGTACTAGCAGAGCAATTTGTCAAAAAAAAAATGAAGCCATACATATTATAAAGAATTAAAATGATCTTTATTCATATATGATATGATCTTATATGTAAAAATTCTAAAAACTACACATAAAATATTAGAATTGATGAATTCCACAAAGCAGGAAGACACGAAGTCAGCAGCAAAATCAGCTGAATTTCTGTATCAAACAATGAGAACTATTAAAAGGAAATTGAAAGGAGAACTCCAATTATAGTAATATAGAAAACAATAAAATATTTAAGAAATAATCAAGGAGGTGAAAGACGTGTACAATAAAATTATAAAATATTGCTGAATGAAATGTAAGAGGATGTAAATAAATGAAAACACGTCCTTTTTGTGCCTAGATTTTTATAAGGATTGGAAGGCTTATTAAGATGTCAGTGCTACCCAAAGTGACCTAGAGATTCAAAGAAATATTTATCAAAGTCACAATAAATATTTTATTTTATTTAAGGAAAAAAAAATCTTTCTGGGCATGGTAGTATATGTCTGTTATCCTATCTACCCAGGAGAGTAGGAGGATTTCTGATCAGCCTGGGCAAAATAGTGAGGCCCTGTTTCAAAGAATAAAAAAGGGCTGGGGTTGCAGCTAAGGAATAAATTGCCCCTGGGTTCAATCCCTGTGTGTGAGAGGGAGGAGAAAAATACACCTTAAAATTAATATGGCACATCAAGGAACCTGGAGTAGCCAAAACAGTCTTGAAAAAGGAGCAAAGACAGAGGGGTCACACTTCCTGATTTCAAAACTTACTAAGAGTTACAGTAATCAAACCAGGATGGTATTGACACAGAGACAGACAGAAAAACCAAGGGAATAAAATTGAAAGCCCAGAAATAACCCTCTAGCTATATGGTCAAATGATTTTTGACAAAAACCATTCAATTGGTAAATGACAGTCTTTTCAACAAATGAAATTTGGGGAAACTGGCTAACTACATGCAAAAGAATGAATTTAGATCCTTTCCTGACACTACAAACAAAAATTAACTCAAAGTGGGCCAAAGACATAAATATAAGAACCATGACTAAAAAACTATTAGAAGAAAACAGGACAAAAGTTTTACTGCATTGGTGTTGCCAATGGCTTCTTGGATGTGATATCAAAGATGTAGGCAATCAAAGAAAAAAATAGATGAATTGGACTTCATTAAAATGAAAAACATCTGTGTATCAAAAGACACTACAGAGTACAAAGGTGATCTACAGAACTGAAAATTCTGAGAACATCTGTTAATCAATGTATCTGATAAGGAGTTAATATCCAGAACTTATAGAGAACATCTAAAACTCAAATATTAGGCTAATTGAAATAATCAGCATATAGCTGGTTTTATTTTTAGTCTTTGTATGGGTCTCTGTTCTGTTCTTGATAAATTTAACTATTTGCATATATAATTAAAGACATTTGAATTACTTATGCTATCTTTTAATTTTTAGATTATTTTTTTTTACTTTTTATTCTTTACAGTTTGGAAGTATAGATAATTTCTATTACTTAAATGGTTACTTTGAAGTTAAAAATAAATTATACTTAATTTACTGATCTAAAATTAATAGGCATCTCTTGTTTCCTCTCAAATAGTATAAGAAACTTAGAATTCCTTAACTCTGATCTTCTTCACTCTTATCTTCCATGTTATTGTTTACCTTCTAAAATTCACATACTATATTATGTCATTGTTGCTATTATTTTAGACACTTCTAAAATTTATTTTAATTTTTGCTAGTTTTTTTCTTCTTCCATTGTTATTTTTTCTTCAGAAGTAATTTTCCTAATTCCTGACAAAACTCCTTTATTGGGGGGGGGTCTGTCACTGATAAATTCTCTTAACTGTTTATTAATCTGAAAAGATTTTTATTTTACTTTTATCTTTGAGTGATAGTGGTAGACACTTCTGGGCTAGCAGTTGAATTTTTCTCTCAGAATTTCAAAGATTTTATTCTCCCTTCTTTTGGCATCCATTATTACTTTCAAGAAGTCTACTTTCAGTCTAATCGTTGTATCTCTACAGTTATTCAGACTTTTCCTCTCCAGTCTTACAATGCTTTTAAAATTTTTCTCTTTGAATTAATGTTCTTTAGTTGCCAGAATATATTATGCATACATTTTTTAAAAATTCTGCTCAGCAGTTGCCTTGCATACAGGAGATCCTGGGTTTGATTTTTGGAACTATAGGGGGAATTAAATCTGCTCAGAATTCAGTGGAATTCTTTGATTTAAATATTTTTACAAAGCCCCCACTCTACTCCAGTACAATCTAATCTTAATTTATTAATTAAATTTGTAACAAATCTGTGTCCAAGTCAGGTCACATTCTGAGGTATTGGGAATTAGGCCTTCAATGTATTACTCTTCAAATTTCCTCTTCATTTCTAACACCTACAGCTTTCTTGTTCTTAATTTATAACTGAGTTATTTAATTTTGTTTGGTTGTACTGTTTTATTTGAGCATGTGTTTGAAGTGAGAGGCAATATCTCATGTCAGCACAATTCACTTCATTGGCTGGAATTTTTTTCTTCCATGATTTAATGGTAAACAAACAAATGAATGAAAATCATCAACTAATATTCTAAAAGAAATTAAATTAGAACATAAAAGAAGGAATAAACTATAAAAAGTACTATACTAAAGAAAAGGCAGATTTGAAAAATAACTACAGAGAACATCTAAAGATGAAAAATATAGTTACTGGAAATTCAAAATGCATTGTATAGATGTGATGATTAATTTGATGTGACCATTTGATTGGACTAAGGGATGCCCACATAGCTAGTAAAATCTCATTTCTGGTGAGAGTGTTTCTGGCTGAGATTAGCATTTGAATTGATAGACTGAATAAAGAAGATCACCCCCATTAATGTGGCTGGGCACCATCCAATCTGTTGAGGACTCAATAAGAAGAAAAATGTAGGGGAAAGGTAAATTTGATCTCTGTTTGAGTTGGGATGCCCATCTTCTCATCTCTTAGAAACTGGCACTCCTAGTTGTTGGACCTTTGGACTCAGGTGCTTATACCATAAACCCCATCCTGGTTCTTGGACTTGGAGTGAAATACACCACTGGCTTTCTGGTTCTCTTGCTTACAGATGGCAGACGATGGGGCTGCGTAGCCTCCATAGTTGTGTGAACCAATTCTTGTAATAAATATCTATCTGCCAACCAACCTACCTACCTTACTTCCATTGGTTCTACTTCTTTGGAATGCTAACTCATACAATAGGTTTAATTGTGTGTCTGGCACAGTGGAAGAAAGAGTTAGTGAACTGAAAGAGAGATAGGTCTGAAGATACAAGAATGTAGCACATAGGGAAGCAATGTTAAAAAAAAAAAAAGGAAAAGGAGTTTTAAAAAACAGAGTAAAGGTGGGGGGGCGGGGGAGGAGACTAACATTTGTCTTATGAGGTGTTCCAGAAGAGGAGATGAAAAAGGTAGAGATGAATGGTGATTGCCATATCTTATGAAACAACTGCAGAGAACTTTCCAGAATTAATAAAGGCAGTGATTTAGAAGTAGTCTGAGCATGGTTAATTCCTCATGACTCAAGAGTTGATATAGCACAATAAGACAGAGAACAATTTTTCTCTTAGTAGACCAAAAAAAAAAAGAATTGACAGTTGGGTCTTGCTTCCTGTCACTCCCTCAGGAAGGAAACTAACTCTAAGGTCCTTAACTTTGTATTAGTATTTCTGGAAAAAGATTTTGTTGGTGAAACTACTGGCTATTCATAAAATTATTTTTTCTGAGGATTTTCCATATTCTTCCCCACTTCCAGATTATAATACAATAACATAGATTATGTCCTTTTAGTTATCAGAGTACATATTATAAAAGTAGGTTTTAATGCATTTGTTAAATGAGCTGGTTAATGAATTAAAACATTTTATATTAAACCTTCTCATTGAGAAACATTTAGAAAATGTTTAGACTGAAGCAATGCCCATCTATAATCATAGTAGATGTGTTTTTATGTACTTAACTAGCATGTAGTATTTATTCTGAATATAATACTCATTTTGAAATTCAAATAACAAACAATATTATATATGTGTGTATATGTATATGTACATATTTTTGCTTACAGACACATTTTGTCATATTTGGCTCACGAGCATGTTGTAGAATCAGCATGGTGCCTATCCAATGGAAATACCAACAGGACCACACAAAATGGCTCACTGTGTCATTTCATTCAATGCAGCCCCACAAAAATAAACTCTTCTCACCACAAAAACTTGCTTGTCAGTTTCCCACTCTTTTAAATGACCATTCTAACTTCATATCCAGCACCTTTTCCTTTTCTAACCTGTTGTCTACTCTGAAGTGACTTCAAGGTTGTTAATTTTACTTTGGAATCCTTCATTCTTCATTTTTACCACATTTCTAACTATAAAATTCATATTATTGAAACATGTTGAGCCTTTGGGATAGTTCAATGTTGGTAATGTGAGAGTTTTGGCTCATTCATTGAATTTTGTGGGACTTGTATTTTTAGTATATTTGATATTTTTCTATGTGTTTTAACTTTTAGAGATTTTATTTTAGGACATAATTGAGAACTGACTTAATTATGCAGAACATTTAACTTAATCTTCATTCAGTTTTCTTTTCTAGCCTGTTTACCAGACAGGGTATTAGTGAAGCATTTTTTATCCAGGAATATTTTATTGACACTTATCCAAGACATAGAACCTAGCTTCAAAAACAAAAATGTATAAACATAAAAATAAAGATGAATTATTTGAAGATCTTCTGAATGGGTGGAAGACAGATTAATGGCAAAATTTATTTGTATAAGCAGAATAGTAAGACGTGATTGACTATTTCCAATTATTCATGGTCTGTACATTCTAAAGGGTCATATCCTTAAATGGGACACAACCTTCTAATAACAAATTGGTACAAAGGATAGATGAGAGGAAACTTTAAATGATTATTATCATTTATTTTAATCAACTCCTGCATTGTATAATTTTCTGATGTGTTTGTTTCTCAAACTCACTCAGCACTACTAAAAATTCAAACCAGATAATTCTTTGTTGTGGGGAGCTTGTGTTGTGTGCAGGAAACTTAGAAGTATCCGGCTTTTGTCCACTAGAGGCTAATAGCAATTTCACCAATTGATACAATCCAAAATGTCTCCAGATGTGGCCAAATGTGTCCCGGGGGGAAAATCATCCTGATCAAGAGTCACTGGCTTAGGGCATTATGTTGCTACATCATTCAGCTGGTGGTCACATCCAGTCTTGGCCCTTGGTCCTAGTTGTTTTCTTTTGTATTTATAGTCAGTTATACTTTATAGTGCATCTAAATTCGTTATTTTGATTTCTTGGTCTTTGTCTGTTGCTAATAACACTATACCACAGGGTAAGTTATAAAAAAGAGAGGTTTATTTTAGCTCACAGCTGTGGTCCAAGGGGCCACATCTGGTGATGGCCTTCTCCCTGGCAGAGTCCTGTTGTAGTGAAGGGCCTCATATGGCAAGACATAGGGAATGTGTGATAGACCTACTGTTATTGACCTTCAGAGCAGACCTACTCTGGAGATAACCCATTAGTTGCACAATGAATTAACCCATCTGTGAGTCCGGAGTCTAACCACCTCTCTTTATTTATTTGTTTGTTTATTGATTTATTTTTAGTATGGGTGATGGAACTCGGAGTTTCACCACTGAGTCATACCCCAGCCCATTTTATTTCTTATTTTGAGACAGAATCTCATTAAGTTGGTGGATCTGTCCTCAAACGTGGGAACTTCCTGCCCCAGCCTCTTGAGTTGCTGGCATTACACTATGCCTGGCTTCTGATCACCTCTTAAAGGTACTCCTCTTTGTATCTCATAATGAGGTTTAAATTTCAACGTGCATTTTGGAGGGGACAAACAATATCCAAACCATAGCATTTTCTAAATGTACATATTTTGGCTTTCCATTTTAAATTTCATTTTGTAGGAAATTTACCAATTTTATCGGTCATTTGAAATTCATTTTATCTTAAGGGATCACAAGCAGCAACAATATAAATACATAGTGAACTGCATATTTTCAATATTTTTATTATGAGCAGTAGGAAAGATAAGAAATGTGTATGTTCTGGGGCTAATCCCTATTAAAGACAGTTGGAAATTTCTTCGAGGTGATAATGTATCACTGATAATTGCCCTTTAAATACAACATCTTCACTAGTCATTCATGTCATTAATATCCACAAAGTCCCAAACTTACTTTTCTAAGTGTCCTTATTACTGTTATTTTGTGGTGCTGGTTATTGAGCCTAGGGCCTCATGCATGCTAGGCAACTGCCTTGCCACTGAGCTACATCCCCAGCTCAATATTATTTTGGAATATTGAGGGCAGGACCTTTAAGAGATGATCAGAAGCTGGGCATGGTGACAATCAAAAAGTCCTATTGAAATCAGGGTATGACCCCTCTATTTACCCTTATCGTTTTGTAGAAGCAAATTAATTAGGTCTCTCAAAGTTTCTTCTTTACACAGTCACATTGGTTACTTGCTAGTGATTGAGTGGAATCATTCTTTTTTTTGGGGGGGATACCAGGTATTGAACTCAGGAGCACTCGACCACTGAGTTCCATCCCCAGCCCCGTTTTGTATTTTATTTAGAGACAGGGTCTTGCTGAGTTGCTTAGCACCTCGCTTTTGCTGAGGCTGGCTTTGAACTCACGATCTTCTTGCCTCAGCCTCTGAGTTGCTGGGATTATGGGTGTGTACCACTGCACCTGGCAGAATCATTCTTAATTTACACAGGAGGGCACTGTATAATATATGCTATTCTGTGAAAATTGAGTATGCTGACAACGGCCAGGGTCTGTCAATATGCCGTTTTTAGATCAGGGAAGATGAGGGGTGGTACTTTTCTTTAAAAGAGCTTTATGGTTGACTGTGAATAAGCATTATTATCTTTTCTTCCACATTTCTTCCATCCCTCCCTTCTTTATTTATGTTCATTTATCTGTTTATTCAACTAAAAATTATTGATCACTCACTATGTGCCAGACATTCAGAGTACAATGATTAAAAAAATAGGGTCCTGGCCTTCAGGTATTGGGAAGACTCATTTGTGGTTGTGGAGGCGGAGAACAAATAAACAGGTATTTACAATACAGTATGTCAACTCCATTGATAAAAGGGAGCATATCATATTATAGGAATATGTAGGAGGGCTGGTGCCAGGAACTGTTTCTTAGTTGGAATGGTGTCTAGATTCACAACTCAAGGTGGAGTGGAATCATTCTAGGGGAAAAATGGGAATGATATTCCAGGTGACTGGAGGGACGTCTGATGGAAAAACTCAAATAGATCATTCAGGTGGAAAGTTCTCTTGGATCAGAAATGACGTGAGGTGGAGACAATAATATGATTCGCTGCTCCCTAAGTCTTGGGTACATAGTATCTCTGCTGCACAGGAAAGTGTAGATGCAGTGTTTGTTTATGCAGTACATTACCAGAGCTCCATTCCAGATGGGCCCCAGCAGAGCTACTGTGAATATGTTGGAAGACCTATGATTTATATGAATACAGTTAATGTTCACAAACTATATAAACAGTGAGCTTATCAATAACATGACTATTTATACCTTCCTCCCAAATTTCTACCTATAATGGGAATATCTACACATTATCCCAACATTTTTGAGTAAGCATTTCTTAATGGAGACATATACTCCATTAGATGGTTTTCTAATGATCTTACTTCCAAATTAGCATTAATTGACTTGCCTATTTCATAAATAGCACAAGGTTGCATTTCCTTTCAAATGCAACACTGTGCTATTTTATACCAATGTTTCAAATTAAGTTGTATCCAGAAAAAGAAGAAGAAGGAGAGGAGAGGGAGTGGAGGAGGAGGGTGGCAACTGCTATTTAACCATTGTTAATCCTCAAGGAAATTGCTCTATCCCATCTATTTGCATTGTCTTTCTTTCCAGGTCTATTTTTTTCTTATTTTTTTATTTTTATTTTTATTTTTTTAAGTTCAGTGTTTCGTTTGGTCTGGCTTTAGAATGCCTTCCTTCACCCTGCTATGTCTTGCTATGTACTGGACTGGACTCACTATTCTGAGGATAGAGAATTAGATTACAGCAATTGAATAATCCTCTTGTCCTGCAAATCCTCACTTAAAGATGGATAGAATCATTTTTGTTCCAGTTTATAAGTTGAAAGAAAAGACTAATCTTGCTTATACTTATTTAGTAATTATAATAAATTAACCCAAGACATTGATCACTTTTAGAGGGTTTGCAGTAAATCAAGGAATGTATCAATAATTAAGTATTAAGCATTTAATTTTCTCTGAGTATAGCTTATCAATAATGTATAAATATATCGCAACTATACCTTTTCAAGAGACCCTATAGTTAACAAAAAAAAAAACTTGTTACATTATTTTACATTTCAATTATGATATAGTTGATATTTCTGGAATTTGCATTGGGAAGATCTAATTTGTCTTCCTTAAAAACCTCTGCTTAATGTGATAATAAAATTCAATATCTGAGGTAGCCTAAGAAAAGTGGTAGGATGAGTGTGGGTTTATGGTAGGCAGAATTATAGTCCCCAAAGATGTTCATTTCCTAATCCCTGAAACCTACGAATATGTTGTTGCATGGCAAAGAGGAATTAAGAAAATTAAATTTCCTAATCAGCTGACCTCAAAATTGAGAGGTTATCCCAGATTATCTAGGGTCCCCTGTAATCACAGGGGTCTTTAAACATGGAAATGAAAGGCAAAAGAATGAGTGTCAGAGTGGTGTGATAGGAGAAAGACTCTGTCAGTCACTGCTGGATTTCAAAATGGAAGAGGACAAGGCGCATGAATTGGAAGCAGCCTACAGAAGCTAGAAAATAGAGATGGATTCTCCTTTAGAGCCTCCAAAAGAGAATGCAGCCTATTGACGCCTTGACTATACCAGTGAGGCCCACTTCAGATGTCTGAGCTCTACAACTATAAGAGAAAATCTTAGCCGCTAAAATTTGTTGCAATCTGTTATAGCAGCAAGAGGAAACTAATACAGGATGCAGAGAGGGAGTTGGGTTGAGTTAGAGCATTCATTCTTACCAATGCAGCCATTACACCAGTTCTGTTATAATTTGGAAGGGGAAAAAAGAGCATGTGAGATGAAGTATAGCATTAGAGTGTCAAAGAAATTCTCTTCTAATTAGATGTACAAACCCTTGGTAATGGGAGAGTCAGATTTGATGTGAACTAAATGCATACAAAAACTTACATTTTGCCTAAACTCGGTCAACTGTGGTAAATTACTTACTGAATTTCCTACAATCATTTTTTGTTATTGTTGTTTTTCCAGGGGAAGGAAAACAGAACCATACTGAAACCCATTGATAGGGTTTATGATGATGCTACTGCAATCACCAGATCAATCTTCACACATCAGGAAATATTCTGAGTTCAATAGTTCCCGTTGACACTTTCTGTTGTTCTAAAAGTCTTCCTAGGAATTGTGGAAATGCTGCCTTCTAGGACTCTGGTTCAGTGGCAAATGTTAGTGTTAATTTACCGAGGCTCACTAAGGAGGGAAGCATACGGAAGGACTTGACCTCACGTAGCCCTTCATGCATTTGGGTATGAAACTCATAGACGTTGGGTGTATGCAGCATGTTCACTGCCTTCTACTGCTTGTCAGTATTGTGAGCATTCCCTCCCCTGAGGTCCTGGTTCAGTTACCAAGTGAAAACTTTAAGCTATATGAGACATATTTATTTTCTAGTCTATTTGTCTTTAAAGAAGCAAAAGTATTGAAAATCTCTTCCTTGCTAGCAGGATGAAGGTGTTCTGTCAACTCTGGACTTGACAGGTTGAGGACACTTTCCGGAACACAAATAATTATTGATTTCTAATGTTGTGTGTCACAACACAAGTAAGCTCCTGGTATATATTTTTTTTTTCTGGTAAAATCCCTATTACTTCCTTTATTACAGAAAAATTTTAACAGGTACGATTTGGATGTCCTCCAAAGTTCTGTGTTAAAGGCTTGGTTTCCAGGATGGTGATATTGGGAAGTGGAGCCTTATAGAGGATCCTGAGGTTTTTATGGCATGGCCTTGATTAGGACTGTGGGATCCTGGGCCCTTCCTCTTCCTCTCTTTGCATTCTGGTCATAAGATGAGCAGTTTGGTCTGCCATGTGCTCTTGCCATGATGTATAGACTCATCAGAGGCCCAAAGCAGTAGATTATTTGATCTTGCACCGGAACTTCCAGAACCATGAGTCAAAATTAGCCTTTTCTCTCGATAAGTCAATTATCTGAGGTGTTTTCTTACAATAACGGGAAGCTGACTAATATATTTATGATAGGTATGGTAAACTGGTTGAAAAATTTGTTCCATTTCTCTATCCTTCCTTGTAATAATGCCCCTTGCAATATGATTTTTTGACACTTTACATAATAGATAGTCTGTTTTACAACTCCTTGATTATGGAGTGGTCTTACTTGGTCTTGTCAAAGAAATGAGGCACCAGACCAATTTTGATATTAGTCCTCATGAGGCCTTGTACATTTCCCTTCTCTCTCTCAGACACCTGTCTTCACCATGAGAATAAGTCTGAGCATCTTGCTAGAAGATCCGTTGAAACTGGGACAAGTGTCCTAGCCAGGAACCAATACCCAGAGGTAGATCTGTATACTTGACTTACTTATGGCTCACCTTGGAGGAACTGGGGAATCCAGACATGGCCAGAATAACTGCCCAGCTAGGTTCAGCCTGAATTGTTAACCAAAGGATTTTTAAGGTAAATAATGCTGTTCAAAGCCCTAGCATTCGGAGTGCTTTCTTATTCAGCAATAGTTAACTGATGGAATTTTATGGAGGCCTGTGAGTTCTGAGAAATTGTGTGTAAAATTTGGTGTGTATTTATTTTTTTTGTGTGTGGAGGAGCTTTTAGTTTTTAGAGATTCTCAGACTTCTATGGTCCAAAAAGGATTTATAAATCATTGTCTTGTTGGTGCACAATAGGATTAATCACAGGCCAGATGTTGGACCCACTCACCTATTGAATAAATGTGCTCAGATTCTGATGAAGGATGACTTTTTGTTAGAGCAAGAGTTATTATTTTTTTTCATGTGTGTCTGTGTGCTTGGCCATGCCTGCTTTTCTTTTTTTGGCAGGGATTGGGAAGTGGGGGTTGAACTCAGGGGCACTTATCCACTGAGCCACATCTCCCACCCTATTTGTATTTTAATTAGGGACATGGTCTCACTGAGTTGCTTAACAACTCGATAATTTGCTGAGGCTGGCTTTGAACTCGGATCTTCCTGCCTCTGCCTCCCAAGCTGCTGGAAAACAGGCCTGTGCCACCACGCCTGGCTGCCATGCCTTCTTTTATCAACTGAGCTGGAAGTCTTCGGATCTCTATTCTAGGTGTAAGCTAACACATCTTGGTATCACCTAGTCTGTAGAACCTGAGCCTTTTGTACATGGCCTACGATTGAGAGCTAGAGTGTTAGAGTAAAATGGCAATTTCAAATGCTGATATTCTAATCAGATGGCCATGATGGATGGCACATATATTCTTCTTTAAAGAATTTGCTGTGAAAATACCTTTAAACTCCACGGTGTCCCCACTCTGAGCAGACAGTCTCCTTTCTTACTTCATAGAGAGAAGGGAAGTCATCAAAGGGTAGCTTCTTCAGTTTCTGTATGGGACAATGATCATGAGAACAGCAAGTGCCTGTAGCACATGACCTGTCACTTAGTTAAGCTCACCAAGGCTTTGGCAATTGTTTACTTGGTTTAATGTTGAAATCCTGATTCTTTTGAATGGGTTTCTTTTTCTGAGATTGTGGAGTATATTGTTTTCATCTGATGTCCAGGATGCCCTTTGGTGGGCTGAGGAGGCCAAACATGGGGCTGTGCCTGGTGTTTGCTCTGCTCTTACCCACCACCCAGCCAAAGCTTGAGAGCCATGCGTTTTTCCCCAAATTCAGATCTTCTGGCTCATTGTCAGTCAGGTCATGCCAGAGCTGTGAGCCAACAAAAGCATATAGGGAAAATAAATTTGTCACAGGAAAAGTACAGGAAAGTGATCACTTTCGGGCAGGACTACAGTAAGAACACTGTTAGGCTGCATTTCACAAATGTGAAAAACAAAATGTCTTGCCAAATATCTTTTTAAGGCTTTTTGGGGTGAGTGTGTGTGTGTATGTGTGTGCACGAATGTCCATGTGTGTCAATTAGAGCATTTGAGTTTGGATAATTCCACCATATAGTTAGACCCCAATTCAGTTATACACAGAAAACCATAGACACTTGTAAGTTATTTACCCAGGAACCACAATGGATGTGTTTGAACACTTCCCGCACACCAGACTCACCATGTTTTTGCTAGCCAGCTCCCAGGTGCGAGCAGTTGAGAGATGTGGGGGTTGAATTGCAATAAAATATAGCAGGTGTAGTGGTGGTCCCAGAGAAACACCTCCTTTCTTTTCACGGAATAACAGGTCATTTTACTGTTTTCTCTAGCACTTACACCTTACAACTTCAAATACTTACCACATGGACAGAGTTTCTAGAGGACTTAGAACGGCTGCTATAAACACCCAGGGGGTGGGCACGAAGGTTCCTGTCTGTTCTTTGTCTTTTCTCTAGGGCACAGCATAATAGTAACAATGTCACCCTTCTTTTTGGCTCCAAAATTTCTTTGAAATTCATATAAAAGATAAAAAGAGGGGGCTGGGGTTGTGGCTCAGTGGTAGAGTGCTCACCTAGCACGTGTGAGGCCCTGGGTTCGATCCTCAGCACCTCATGAAGATAAATAAATAAAATAAAGGTATTGTGTCCAACTACAACTAAAAAATAAATATTAAAAAAAGATAAAAAGAGGGTAAGGCGAGTACAAAAGGTGCATGTTCTAGATATTTGAATACATCTCCAAAGGCACCATTGTCTGTATGCATCTCCCCCGAGACAGCAGATTTGGTTGCCTAAAGACATAGAAAGGAATGGGAACCTGAGGCGTCCTTCAGATACTGAATGTGCAGTGAAAATAGTTTCTGATGTTGCTGTAATGGGGGCAGGACCACTTGTGGGGCTCAGAGGTTGAAGCTGTGAGATACAGGTACCTGAACTTGCTTGGTGAGATCGTGATGGTGTGAGAAGGAAGAGGTGCCTCCCAGTCATTGCTGAGAAGAGATTGGAACTGTGCCTAAAATCCATACGATGCTGAGCCAGCTGTAAGAGCCCTCCCACCCCTTTCTCATCCTGAAGCCCCGTGTTCTTTTGTCACATCTGCATCCCTTCCTTTTCCTAGCAAGGTGGCCGTTACTGTTTGTTTTCACTAGATACTATCTGAACAAACATTTTGGATTTGCAGAATGAGAGATGCACAGTGTGTTTTGCCCTGACCCACATGTCTCCTTAAGGAAGGCCGTGTTTACTACATGCTCTTCTCAGAAGATGAACGTGATTTAGTGATCTCTGTTGTGCTTGTCCCAGGAGGTATGTGTTGGAATGAAAAAATACCACACAAAGAGATCAGGCACAAGTTGAGTTCTGAAGTCTCAGTATTCTGGTTCCTTTGATTTATTTCTTTTTAAAGAAAACCTTCTCAGATTCTTCCTCGTGTATTGACCCAAGATAGTCTTTCGAGCAACTTATAACTTTTAGCTGCCTCCACCCATTGTTTTTGGACACTTTTGTTTCCTAATTCCTGTGGCCACTTATTTACTGAGGGTTCAAGTGTCAAAGAGCAGACAAGTTACTTGCTTGATACACATAACTACTGACACATTATATATATATATATATATATATATATATATATATATATACACACACACACACACACACATATAAATTTGTATGTTTGTAAATGTATACTATATATATAAAGTGTATATATAAATATATACATACACACACATAAATTTATCTCTAGATTTTTTTCTAAGTGGCTGGAAGAGAATCTACAGTTGGTCTAACTGCAGATAAACTTGTTTTGATAGTTTCCTCCTTTAGCAAGAATCTAAAAATATTTCTGCAGTAGATGAAACCTGATAACCTTTGCTTAAAAGTATTCTGTGCTGTAAAAAATGTTGTCGACTATTTCTTAAATTTACCTAATCTCAATTTCAACTCAGGATTTACAGAGACATTAGGGTTCAACTTCTTCCCCAGTTTATATGACAGTTTTCTATAGATCAGAAACAAGAATGCAAACTATTACTGGAGTCAAGGACAAACTTAGGCCTTGCCTCTGAATTGTTATCACTGACGTTAAACTTGGTCTGAAATCCAGCGATGGAAAAATTTTCATATTTATGAAAAGCTGGGGGATCATATGTTTATAATTTGAACTACATTTTAAGTAGATTTGGAGAAGTTGGTATTTAGAAGAATTCTATGATGAGTCTTTTTTTTGTCATAGAAAAAAGAATTATGGAAAAAATTATCTTGTAATCTATTTTGGGTATAAATCCAAATGCCCCTGTATGTTGGCTTGAGGGATTGCCATAGTCCAGTTAGGCTCAAAACAAAATGTCTTAGACTAGGTAGTTGAAAAACAATGAACATTTATTGCTCACAGCTTTGGGCGTTGAAAAGTCCAAGATAAAGGCACTGGAAGATTTTATTTATTTATTTGTTTATTTATTTATTTATTTGGTCCTAGGGATTTAACCCGGGGTGCTTAACCACTGGGTCACATCCCCAATTCTTATTTTGAGACAGGCTCTCACTAAGTTGCTTAGGGCCTCACTAAGTTGCTAAGACTGACGTTGAATTCATGATCCTCCTGCCTCATCTTCCTGACCTGTGGTGATGACAGGCATCCTCCACAGCACCTGGCCAGCTTGCTCTCTGCTTCAAAGGTGGCTCCCTCTTGCTGTGTCCTCACATGGCAGAAGGGGGCAAGAGAGTTTGCTTGATCTTCTTTCTTAAGGGTACTATTCCCATTCGTGATGGTGCAGCCCTTATGACTTCTTCACTTCTCTAGAAACTTGCCTCTTTATACTATCACACTGGGTATTAGATTCCAACCTACGAATTTTGGGGGAGACATTAGCATTCAGAACATCTACCATTCACACCATCTATGCAAATTCCTTGCCTCCTAGCTGACAATATCCATATCATGAATCCCATATTTCTTATCAATAAATACAGCACTCCAACATTATCTCTAAAACTTTCACAATGAAGTCCCCTTAGTAATGGAGAACACAAACACTAAATTTACCCCTGGAAAGTCTGGGCCTTAGTCCAAAGTTGACTGAATCATATTCAGACTCTATTTGAGTGCTTTACCTTAAATATTATGCAAGATTTTTACTATGGTTCATAATAAATCCTGCTAATTTTAATTTAAATTGTTTTAAATTACTTGTCATGTGCAAAACTAGCGCCGTCTTCATATTTTTCTACCTTGGTATCTCCAGCATAAGCACTAAGACAGCTAATGGGCTTCATGTTCTTCATCCACTCATTCTCATATTTAGCAGGCATTTTTTTGAGTGCTTACACTGGCTGGCACTGTGTAAGATACCAGGCCTAAAGAAGGCATGCCATTTCCCCCCCCCCAATTATCTAATAACCTACTATGGAGGGCACAATCATGTGAACTTATAAAGTAATAAAGTATGTCAGTATCCGGATTGAACTGTGTACAGAATACTGTGATGGTCCCAATGCAGGGGCCAAAAAATATCAGGAAAACTTCATAGAGGAGGCTGCATCTATGAAAATCAAGCGAGATGTTCACCAGGATGAGAAGAAAGGGCCTGCGGACAGAAAGCAGCATGGACACAGATGTCCAGGCGTGAAAGGCTGGGGATTTTAAGAACTGTTTCAAATGTCTGGTACTTGGGAGTGCGGTGTGGAGGAGAGGGAAGCTCAAGGATGTAGGAAGAGGTCAGACGGAGGCAGGCTTTCTATGCCTTATTTCAATAGAGGCTCTATTTTGTGAGAAGTGTGGAACCCCAAAAGAGTTCTGGAAAGGAGACTGATGTAATCTGTTTAGCAGCAGAGTAGATAATGATTTTAAGAAAGCAGGACCTGAGGCACAGAGATGGGTTCGGTGACTACATCAAGAGTCCAGGTGCAAAGTGACAATAGCCTAAGCCAGAGTCATACAAGTGGGTGATGAAGGACTTAAGCCAGAAACACTATAGAGGTAGAATATTCAGGACTTGATCACCAATTTGGTGGAGTAGGATAGGAGAGAAGATCAAAAGAAAAGAAGCTCATAAAATGATTACCGGGTTTTGACTCTGACCATGGCAAAACTGAGATACGGAATACTAGAGAAAGATCATTTTGTTTATTGTTTGATGGAGCCTAGATGTTTTTATGTCCAACACAAGTGGTACACCTGGTTTGTCAAGGACAGCCTGTGCTGTGGGCAGTGGAAGCCAGTGTGTGATGGGTCGACCTCTGTTATCCCCACATTGCAGATGGATTTCTGCTCTGTCTTTGGAGATGGAGAACAGCAACTTCCTCACTAATGATCTTGGCCACCCACCAGTTGAAGTCCTGAGGCTTTACTCTGCCCACACATTTCCAACCTCTGTTAACTCAATGCCAAACTTTTTATGCAATGTCTTGGCCATTTTCCTCTTTCCTTCCTTGTGTAGGCACATAACTGTCGAGTCATCCAGCAATCTCTAAGCAGCAGTGACTACTGCAGCTGCTAGGCTGGCCGGCCACACTTCCATAACTTCAGTGGGTAGGAAAACAGTGAGTCAAAATAGATGTTGATAGTTTCTTATTCTTGGCACAATAGGCAGTATGAGCTTCATATTGGTATCACTTCTGATTTACCAAGTCTTGCACTCGTTGTGAATCAGACCCTTGTGGATGCTAACCGTACAGGGGTCTGTCAGACCTCGGGAACCCTGAATAAAGAAATCTCCCAATCTTTTAAAGGAGATGCAAGCGTAACTGCTCAACCTTTACTCACAAGGAAGAAATTATATTTATCATTCTGATCACAAAACATGTCTGCCCTCTGACCCATGTGGAGATACTACCTGTCTTATCTTTCTTAGCCTTTTCAGTTAGCTTTAATAAGGCTTTATTGGTTGGGTGGCTTGTAAATGACAAGTGTCTTTCTCACAGTTCTAGAGGCTAGAAGTCTGATATTGGGTTGTCAATACAGTCAGGTTCTGGTGAGGGCCTTCTTTCAAGTCACAGACTGCTGACGTCTTGCATAGGGGGACCAAGAGCTCTCACGGGCACCTATTATACAGGCACTGACGCCAATCATGAGAGCTCCACCATCATGACCTACTCAACTCCCAAAGACACATTTCTTGATATTATCACATTGAGGATTAGGATTTTAACATAGGAATTTGGGGAGAGGCCACAGTTCACTGCAGCTTCTATTTTCCAAGTTTTTTTTTTTTTTATACTGATGACCTTGAAAAGATTATCTGAGACATGTGATGGAAATGCCCAAGAATTACCTCTAGACCATAATTCCAATTGCTAATTGCTAGTTGGTATTAGCTTATTTCTGGTGGTGAAATTAATGTTTAATTTTGGAATATTAAATTTGAAGTATTAATGTAGATGTATGCAGTAGGCAGTTGACTGTATGTATTGAGAGCCCCAGGGGAAGGGCTTGTATCAATAAATTTATTAAGTTTTGGTCTGTATGGGTGGTGTAGAGCCACGGAGATGATGAGGTCATCTATAGAGCATATAAATGAGAGAGAAGTCCATGAGTACAGGGAGCCTTAGAAATTAGCAATGTTCACAGGGCCAGGAAAATAAGATTAACAGAAGGAGTTTTAGAAGGAATAGTCAGAGGGGAGAAAGACAAGAGGAGACAATTATGCCTTAGAATTCAAGAGAAGGAAACCGTTCAAGAAGGGAGATGTCAGTGTTATCAAATGCAACAACGAGGTCAAATACAATGAAGGTTGAACGACCCATTGGCCTAAGCGACTGTGAGAACCGGGGTGAGTTTTGCAAGAGCAAATGGAGTCCTATGTAGAGAAGTTTGAGAGTAGCATGAAGTGTGGGAGGGAGGAAATTTTCAAGGACCTACAGCTAAAGGAAAAGATGCCACGGAGAAGCTGAAAATAATGGAGAAGGAAGACGGGTTTCCTCTGGCCAGGAAGGAATATTTAGTTCCTATGGTTGCCAAAACAAATTACCATAAACTTGGTGGCTTAATACAACAGAAATCTATTCTTCCAGAGTCCTAGAGGCCCTATGTCTGAGACCAAGGTGTCAGCAGGGACACACTCCCTGTAAGCCTGGGTGATGGGAGACTCTTTCCTGACCTCTTCCAGCTTCTGGGTGTGGCATTCCTTGACATGTGCTGGATCATCCATCTCTCTAGCCTCATCTCATAGCCTTCCCTTAGCTATGTCTGCATCCTCTCCTCTTGTTTCAAATCCCCCTCTGCCTTTCTCTAATAAGGACACTAAATTATTGAAATTAGGGCCCATGGATTATCTGGAATGATCTCTTCATCTCCAGATCTGTAACTTCATCACATCTGCAAACACCCCTTATCCAAATAAGATAACCCTGTTACTATTTGGGGATTATAACACCCATGGGTGTATCTTTTTCAGGACTGCCACTCCAACCACTACAGAGCGGATCAAGAGTAGAGGTAAAGAGATGAGTCTGGAACTGGGGAAGAGGTATGGCGCACTCAAGACTGGAGAAAGGAGGGTAAAATAGGGATGAGTAGAAATTGGGAGTTTGAGGGTCAGAAGCACCATGAGTTCTCTCTCACCTAAGGAGGCAAGATCATCTGTCCGGGGACTGAGAGCAGGAGAAAAATGTGAAATGCTGCAAAGGCATGGGTGTGAGGACGAGTTGATAAAGAGGAGCTAAAGGCAAAGGAGGAGCTAAGGTGTTGGGGACTGTTTTAGCTTTTTATAGCTGTGACTAATAGACTGGGCCAGAACAATTGTAGAGGAGGAAAATTTATTTGAGGACTCATGGTTTCAGAGGTCTTAGTCCATAGAAGGCTGGCGCCATTCCTTGGGGCTAGAAGTGAGACAGAACATCATGGTGGAAGAGTGTGGCTGAGGGAAGCAGCTCATATGAAGATCAGGAAGCAGAGAGAGATTCCACTCTCCACGTACAAAATATATACCCTATATCCATGCCCCCAGTGAACCACTTCCTCCAGCCATACCCTACTTGCTTCCAGTGACCACTCAGTTGATCCCATCAAGGATTAATTCACTGATCAGGCTAAGGCTATAATCCAAAACTTTCTCCTCCAAACCTTCTTGCATCGTCTCACACGTGAGCTTTTGGGGGACACCTCACATCCAAACATAACAGGGACTGTATATTGCTAGGCCTTACCTTGGAAGTTTTCCTGTAGTTTTGTAAATCTTTGGCATATTTTTCTTTGACAGTGTGCAGAAAAACAAAGCAACTATAATAACAAATACAACAAAGTTAAACAGCTGCACATAAAGACGAAGCAGTCCCCTGCTAACTTGGGCTAAGCTAGCCCAGCACTTTCTCATCGTGAAGCCTGGGGAAACACGGGTGGTGACTAAAACACACCAGAATTAATGTGAGAGAGAAGGGAATGAAAGCCTTCAGTCATTGGGAACTCCATGGGGAGCAGGGCAAATTGAGCTGAATTTTCTTTGGCTTCTGATCTGAAGGTTCTCCAGAGAAGGCTTTTCGAGGAAGTGACAGAAATGCCAAGAAGGGGAACATGCTAAATGTGGGGTAGATAAGCCTCTGAACATGCTGTACTTGTGCAAGTGATCAAGCCATAGAAACAGACTTCAGTCTGCAACTGTAGCCTTATCATCACTTTAAAAATTTAACAAAATTAAATTATTGAACGCCGGCCATGTATTGGCCTCCCTGTCTCCTGGAGTCCATATTTGGTAGATATAGTGCCAGCATTTATCTCAATGACTCTGAGCAAATTCTGATCTTTATTTTTTCTTACAGCATATCTCCAACCCCTTATGCTAACATCCAGACCGTTTTAATGTATCAGAAGAGAGCAGATATTACTCCAATTTCCTTCATGTCTAAGCCAATGATGGAAATTTTCATATTTGCATTAATGGAGCAGGATTGATAAGAGATGGGTCATATTCGCTGGGTTTCTCAAGTCCCAAGATAAAGCCATGTGGGTCCATTGCTAGATTTCTTATTATGTATATATAATCTTCAGGCTCCAGGAGCCAAAAGAGTGACGGTGTACCTCTTGCAGTAGTAGTGTTACTCACATTTTAATGTGCAGATGAATCTTCTGGGCATCTGTTAAAAGACAGATTCTGTAGGTCTGGTGTGAGGCCTGAGAGTTTTCCTTTCTAGCAAGCTCCCAGATACAGCTGATGCTGATGGTCCAAGATTTATGTATTTTGAGAAGCAAAGTGCTAGGTCACTCGAAAACATATGTATTATTTACGGTGGGGGGCGAGGAGACCAAAAATATGTGAACCAGTAGCTGTAACATAAAAAAAAAATAGATGACAATAAATTGGAATGTTTCCTTTATCTTCTGAGAAGATCCACACTTTTTAGCCTCTCAGAAAGTCTTCATATTGACCATAAATCTGCTGAGCTTTCTCTGTAGTGAATATTCAGCAATTAAGAAGAGCAAAAACATCTACTCTAAAAATAGAAATTTCTTTGTTTTGAGATTGAATGGGCTTAATAAGTGCTTCCCTAAAAATTTACAGGAATTTAATTTTAAAAATAATTATCCTTATGAAGAAACTGGATAATCTCTTGAAAAGGTAAAAATTTGACTTCCATAATTAGGATTTCAGTATTAATTCTGGTGCTACTTTTCCTAAGATCGATTAAATTCTTATGGATTTAGCTGAGAGGATCATATTGACTCCTCATTTAGCATCTACTTCCTTTTAAAAAAATTTTTTTCCATCATAAACCCAATTTGTGACAGTAGAACCCCAATAGCATGGAGCCATGTGCCTGGGCTAACCAAGGCCTGTCCAGCTCCAACAGTGGGTCTGGTCATGGCTAAGCCCATTCCTTTGCCACAGGTGGCTCAGGAATAAGATGTGGAAGCTTCTGGGGGGCTTCCAGGACATGTTTTCTTTGCTCCTAAGGGAAGGTGATAGAAGAGACAGTCCATTATCTGCATTTTATTAGTTCATAAGCTCTAAAACTGCTGGAAGGATCTTGTAACCAGCCTGAGACAAAAGCCAACAATAGTAGAGTGAAGGATGGAACTGGTGATATCATTAGCCAGTGGCTTAACCTACCCTATAACCAATTCCTCTACTTCTGGGCCTCTAATTATGTGTAGTAATCTCTTTTTATTATTATAATTCTTCCAATTGGTTTGAATTGAATTCTCCATAACCTGCAACAAAAAACATCCTTCTAGTTTCATAACAAATAAAGTTGCAAAGGATAAGACCTCAGGAGGATCATAAAGCATTGAAAAATTAAAAAAAAAAACATTTTATTAAATCCATATAAACTCAGTTTGGTTGCATTATAATGACCAACCACAGTGAGTCTTCTCTACTAGGTGAATACATGAATTTTTAAAGCATTTTTTTTTCAAAATTGTAGTTAAGGTTAATTTTCAAATTATACCAATAAATTTTGAAGCGGAACGAGTTTTTAAAAACTGTTTATCTTTTAATTTTTATTTTTCATTTTATGAGTTTCCTTATGGCTTCTGATGAGGTTCTACATTATTCACCGATGCTGTGACTAGGTATATTTAAGGATGACAAGTCACCAGCCACTCTTTTTGCACATTGAACACACACATTACATGAAAAACTGGAACCCACTTTGCAGTTCAGGCTGCTGTCATGTTTTTGACACTGACTTCTCTTGAAAGTAAACAGTCTTAGTTTGTTGGTCATCTTTGGATAAAACTCTATTTGTGAGTGTTGCGAAACATTAAATAATCTGTACATTTGCACTGCCGGGCGTGATATGTGACGCATGGGGTTGAAGAATGGCTCTTTTATGACAGCATATGGCAAAAGTCCCTAATGAGAGCCATTTACTGGACAAGCCTCTATATGTGGCATTGACAGCAGGTGTCTGGAGAAAATCCTGCAAACATTGTCAAGTATACCGTTAGTGGCAATTCACAGGAAAAGGTAAAGAGCTGAATGAGGGGATTGAACCAGAGAGAAGAATAAAATACAAAATGATAGTGAAAGAGAGAGGAAGAAACCCCACCCCCACCCCAGCTCACCAGCTCATTTTGGCATTAAGGAAGCATATAACTCCATTGGAGGGCACTAAAGCTGACACACTTCCTACAAGGAAGAGAAAGGTCTTATTGTGCTCAAACAACAAAGTTTCTCAATAGAGAATGGATGCGAGTGACTGGCTCACGTCAGTGTGGAGTTTAATTAAACCTCTTAATGCTGGCCTGCAGAAGCTGAGAATGAAATTTATTGGTGGAAAATATACATTTGGACAGGTTTTACATGAGAATTTTGCATCTCATGCTTAATGTTAAATGCAGGGCTGTCACTCATAATTGTGTTTTTGTGCAGTGGACAAAGGCACCTGGTCCAAGGGGTGAGTGAGGACTGTAGTCAAAGCCACACTGCACTTGCCAAAACTCTGGCTAAGGGCTTTGTTTGCTAGGAGTGAGGGGGTACATATTTTTCTTTCCATAGAGCTACTTTCTTTAACTAAGTCACATGTTCTTCCTTGGTAGGGGATTAGAGGGGCATCTTTTATTAATTCACTGAAGTGCAGAGTTTTTTTTTTTTTTTTTTTTTTTTGTAATTTACTCATGGTGGTGGAAGTGTTTTGCTAACTTGTCTACCTAGAGGGCACACCTTTCCCTATTTGGCACTAACACATTATTCAAGTTGTGATACTGGACTATATAGGAAAAACTAAACAGAGGGCAATTTAGCTACTGATTTCCTGTGGCCATTTAGCTACTGACCTTATACTTGGAGGATGCTTAGTATTGGGTTAGATGTACCTTACTATCCTCATATTATTCTAGGAGTTGGCTTAACCCACTGGTGACAGGTAAGAGGCAGGAGAGAGGAATGGGCCTGCATCCTTAAAAGGTGGAATCTATAATCCTCCCTTCCTATGGTCACCCAGAGTTTCCTGATCTTGCTGGCTATAGGAATGCAAAGTGAGCTGTTGATGAGGAGCATTTTTTTCTTTTATTAAACATGGAATATTTTTATGAGTTTATGAATGACTAGAAAGGGAGTAAAAAGAAACAATTGAGAGTTAAGCAAATCACAGTTTGTCTCCTCCTCCTCCTTCTCTCCTTATTATTCTCCCTCTTCTCCTCCTTCTCCTTCTCCTCCTCCTCCTCTTCCTCTTCCACCTTATGATTATAAACAAACAACAGCAACAGAGAGTTTTAGTGGACATTTTAAACTTATTTATTTATTCTCTTGCTCTGTCAGTATCAAGAGGAAAAAACAGCATATTCCTCAAATAATCATTTTCTTTACCATTATGGTCAACTTGATTATTTTACCGTTTTTTTTAAACCCCTTTTCTTGTGAAAATATTGTATCTGTTGACCCACTGCAGTTCTAACTCACAGGGAACATTCTTCCTTGTGGCATTGGTATTGGGCTTGGCAATTTGACTTCCTGTGGCCAATCAAAATTGAGCAGATGTAATATAAGACATTACATTGTTGGCTCTGACACTCTTTTCCATGAGGACAACATGTCCAAAGCAGAGACTGCTTTACTCAGCCTGAGTGTGAGAATGAGAAGCCATGTGGAGTAGAGTCACAGCCTACTGCGCATACATCTGACTTGAGTGTTAAATAAACCTTTATTTTATAAGCCATAGAGATTGGGGGGTCATTTGTTATTACAGCAAAGCTGACTAAGAGAAAAATTGGTACTAGGAGCAGAATGCCACATACCATAACCCCCAAAAGGTGTAGCATTGATTTCTGACCAGTATAACAAGAAAGTTTTAACTTAAGACAAGAAAAAATGGCAATCTACAATACGAAGTAGTGAGTACTCGGTATAAATGCTGTCCAAAATAATTTGAAGACAGAAAATAGATATAATATACCTATGACATTAGGTAAAGATGAAGTGAAAAGAACATCAGAGGGGTGTGTGTGTGTGTTTGTGTGTGTGAATATGTGTGTGTGTGTGTGTGTCTAAAAGAGAGAGGGTAGGGTGAATGAGAGACTAAAGAAAAGACTAAAGAAAAACAACTGCTACCCCAAATTTCTCTAGGTGGGAGGCTGGCTGAGAAAGATGCTCTGCCACAGAGGGGCATATTCTCCAGTGACCACTTTAGATGCAGTCAAGAAAGATAGTGAAAAAGAAAGACCTCCCAGAGGGTAGGGCCCAGAGCCATGCAGAAAAATGTTCTGGAGAGATCCTTTCAGGAAGCAAAAGTGGAGCCCTGTCCAGCAGCATTTCCTCTAGACAGCAGACAAGGCCTTCACGACCTCTGCCCAGGAGATTTTGGAACTGCAGAGCTTCCAGAATCCTGGACTGAGCGCTCAGAGGTTGGAAAGCAGAGGTCTGTGGCATTCCCACTTAGAATGAGTGATGGCTGCCATCTTGGTTTCCCCTCTTTCTGAAGTCGTTTGCTACTGTTGCCTTGCTCCTGAGCCACTGTTATATCATGAGTATATAATCTGTGTTTTTAGTCTCCAGAACGAAATAGAGACTATCAGGATGGAGCGTCACATGTGAAGAGGAGGGAGACTCTGTTTCCTAAGGGTGGACGGTGGCAGGTTGTATTACTGTTCCCTTATTATGGATTCTTCCCTTCCCTCAAAGAAGGTTTTATTCATCCTCACCCAGGGCCAGGAGATTTCCATTAATCCTCTTCATCCCACCTTCTGCCATAGGAGGGGTTTATTTTGTGGAAATAGGAAAAGACCACCCAAACGAGAACAAACCAGAGACTATTTATTCAGAGTTTGCTGTATAGCTAGGGAGTCAGCACCGTGACTCCATCTTGTCAGAGATTCAAAGGCAGGCCGAGGAGTGAGACGGCTCTGCAGGGAAACAGAGCTGCTTCCACTGAGGTACTGGGCTGGGGGAAGCTGGAAGCAGGCTTACTAGAAGTGGGGCATGTTATGTGGTTGGTTTGGAAAGACTATTTTGCTTTCTCTGGTTGAGGCTGAATTGGAAGCAGGGGCAAAAAATAGGGAACCTGGCAGTCATCGATGAAGCCCTGACTGTTCTGGGCTGATTGCCGCAGAGGTTGTGGTCTGGCTTCCTGGGTTGGTTGCTGCAGAAGTTGTGAATAGATCTGGCCATTATCCACTTGCATATCCAGTTGCTCTACTTTTTTTACTCATGGACGTTGAGCTTGGCAAGGGGACTACTCTGGTCAGTAGGAGGGGAGAGGGTATGATATATGTCATGTTTGAGTGAAGGGTCAAGGGCCATCATGTGCTTGACGCTGGCTGTCTTTTCCATCTGCCATAAGGGTGGCATGTCCTATGTAAGGCAGCATCTTTAGCTTGTGTCCCAGAGTGTGAAGACACGTGGAACAGAGCCACAGCCTACCACTGCCGGCCACACATCTACAGCTGACCAGAGTCCAAATGAAATATCAATGAAAAAATAAACTTTATTTGGAAACCATTGGCACTTGAAGTTTGTTTTTATCTGCAGAAAAACTAACTAATACAGCCTCACTCTGATTTGGGTTAGAGATTCTGGCAAGAGCATGGTTCTGCTTCAAAGAAAACCTAAAAAAAAGGGTTAAAGGCAAGTTTTTCTACTTACTGAAAAACAATATATCCACATCAATGAATAAGAATAAAACTCATATTGATGTCATCAGTAGCTAATACTTAGATGATTGGAAATCTTTGTGTAATGATATGAAGACAATGTTATTCGTTATAATTCCTCTTTAAAAGGAGAACCGTTTGTATTAGAAAAATAAGTTGATGATTGGAAAGGTAAGGCAGAGAATGTTGGTGTGGCCAGAACTACTCTTAGTAAGTGGAGGTTATGTTTTTTTTTTTTAATATTTTTTAGATGTTGATGGACCTTTATTTTATTCATTTATTCATATGTGTTGCTGAGAATTGAACCCAGTAGCTCATGTCATGCTAGGCAAGTGCTCTACCACTGAGCCACGACCCCAGCACTCCCCACCCCAGGTTAGGTTTTTGTTTTTATGTTTGTTTCATTGTTGTTGAAGCAGAGAGAAAAGGGGAGGAGGGAAAGAGGAAGACAGAAAGTGGAGCCAGTGAGGTCTGAAGACTGCAATTCCCAGTGTAATCCCTCCCGTGAGACGGGACTCCATCTCAAGTGCACTCGTTAAATCTACGCAACATTGGTTTAGGGAGCTTTTGATGAGACTGCAAATGGGCTGGGCTTCCTTCCAGATTGATGCGCTGAGGCAGCCTGGTAGGTGCATGTTGTGGTTTGGAGATGAGGTGGCCCCTAAAAAGCTCATGAGACAATGCAAGAATGTTCAGAAGTGAAATCATTAACTCACGAGTGCTGTAAACTAACTGGTGGATTAAACCACTTGATGATTAATAATTACAGTGGATTACCGGGTAGTCACTGCAGGCAGGTGGGCATGGTTGGAGGTGACTTTGGGGATTATGTTTTGTCCCTCGCTCCTTGCTCTCTGTCCGATTCCTGGCTGCCAGGAGCTGAGCAGTTTCCCTCTGCTGAGACCCTTCCACCATGATGTTCTGCCTCAAATCGGGCCCAGAGCAATGGTGTTGGCCCACCACAGACTGAACCTCTGAAACTATAAGCCCCAAGCAAACTTTTCTTCTTCAAGTTGTTCTTGTCAGGTATTTTGGTCACAGTGACAAAAAACTGACCAGCACAGTGCAGAAACAGGAAAGCAGAGAGTACCATAAAGACATGAAGCACCCTCATGCCATGTAGGACAAATTAGAATCAATCAATCAATCAATGAGAATACATAATTAAAAAAAAAAGACAGGAGACACTGGAAGTTATAGGAAGTTGTAGGAAGGGCTTTTAATTGTCACAGGTTGGAGAGTTAGGCCAAGTTTGATCAGATTCCTTAGGTGGGCTCCTGCTGAGAGACAAATTATATTCATAAAAGCCCATAAAGCAAATATTATAACCATTTTACTAATGAGAAAATTGAAACTCATAGCAACGCGATAACTTGCCTTGAATAACCGCCAGTAATTTGAAGAGCTGGGATGCAAGTCTGATCTGAATTTCTCCAGAGGCTGTGCTCTTTCTTCTCCACTCTGCTGGTGCAAGTTGAATTTAAATTCAGTAAATTTTAATGAAGGTAATTATTTTTGGAAATTTTTACTTAAATTTCCCCTTCATTAACAAGAGTCTAGCATTGTGACTTTTCTTAACACATTCAATACATCTCTTTGAAAACCACAAATTGTTTCTGTCACTTCTGGTTTAAAACCTTTTGGAAGTAAAGAACCAAGTCCAAATGCCCAGTCCAGCCTGGACCACGGGGAGCCATCTCTCCAATTTCAGCTCAAGCCACACTCTGCCTCTGCCTGGCTTCTTCAGAGACACCGCTGTACTCTTACATTAACATCCCCTTTCCCTAGAAGATTCTTCCTGTTACCCCATCCCCTTGTCAAAACAAACAGTTTTTCAGAGAATGAAATCCTACTCATTTTGTGGATTTTAGTTTAAATATTTCTTCTTCAGGGAAATGTTTTCTAACTATCCACCCGGTCCCTCCAGAATATGTCCCATAGCTCATATTCTCATAGCTCTTTTTATTTTTTAATATTATTCTAGATGTCTTTTTTCATTAGAGCATTTTAATTATTAATACAATAATTAAAGCATATTGGTACAATGCACATATCGTTGATCACATCCACCCCCGTTGACCCTCTCTTACCCTCCTCCCCCATCCCTTTCCTCTTCTCCCATAGTCTCCCTTCTACCTTTTTGTTTTCTAGATTCTACACATGAGAGAAGATATCTCAATAGAGGAGGGCTGTGTTTGGTTAAGGATATATGTAGCTGTGTTCTCCTGCTGGAAACTGCAAGCAAATTCTTGTAGTTCTTTGTGCTTCTTCCTCAAAAGTATTTATTCTAGGTTGTAACTACACATTTCTACTGATTGTTTAATGACAATCAGTAGAAATGTAGAGGTTAAAAGGAAAAGTGATGGAGGTGCTGAGGTCTAAGCCTCACTTTTGCCATTTATTAACGAGGGGGCCCTGGTCTTGTTATGTCAAGTCTGTATCTTCTTTTTCTCTCATTTGTAACAGGCATGATCTAATAGTACATACTTCAGTGGATGTTGTGAGAATAAAGTGACTCAATTCTTATGAAGTCTTTGAATTTAAACAGACTTACTCTTAAAATAGATTATCAGGGGGTGAAAAGCAAACTGCAAGATGGCTGGATACACACAGATGCATACCTGTGCCCCTTTTCTTAATACTGAAGGAACTAGTAGACCCAGAGGGACAAACAGATTGAAAGTTCCATTTGGTAATACGATTTCTTCTTTAAGCCCCAATAGCATATTTTTTAAAACATGAAGTTTTTGAAAGAGATTTCAGGATCAATTTACCTACTTCATGAATTGTGTGTACTTATTACTTGTTAAGCAATAGATGGTAATGGAAGTAGAAAGTTAAAAACTTGAAATTAGTAAATTTAGTCAGGGGAAAACACACTGATCAATCCTAAAATGTAGTATTTTATATGTTTAACTGTGCGAGCCACACAACACCCCCTAATATAACTTTGGACTAATCTTGTTTCTTGTGTTCCACAACTACAGCCTCTTGCCTGCCCAGAAGAGCCAAAATGATTTTTAAAAAGAGTTTTGTGGGATTTCCCCTACCCAGTGTCATGGCTTTTAAAAATTAAGGCAGCATAGTACTGTTGCAAGTACAGACTAATAAGCAATAGAGTGGACTGGAAGACCCAGAAAACACTGTGGGATACATAGAATCTTGGAATACAACAGAGTAGCATTAGATCCATGGTGTAAGTCATGTAAGAGAGTCAAGATTTGGAGACAACTATAGGGTCCACCAGCAGATGAATGGATACACTGTCATACACACACACACACACACACACACAAACACACACATACAGACACATACTCACACACAATGAAATACAGACAAACCTAGAGGACATATGCTAAGTGAAATAAGAAAGATACAGAAAAAAAATTACTGCATATCTCATATATATGTGGAAACTTAAAAAACAAAAACAGAACAACAACAACAACAAAAACATAGAAACAGAGTGGAACGGTGGTTATCAGGAGGAGGAGGTGGGAAAAATGGGGAGACGTAGGTCAGAGCATACCGACTTACAGTTATTAGGATGAATAAATCTAGACATGAAATATATACTGTGAAGACTGTAGTTAATAATGGAACACTGTATATTTTGTGAACAGAGAAGGTTTTAGGGGCTTTTACCACAATAAAGAAAAGAAAGAAATATCTATGGAGGTGATGGATGTGTTCAGAGATGGGACTTTGGGGGGTTATTGGATCATGAGGGCTCTGACTTCATGATTGATTATTCCATTGATTAATGTATTCATAGCTTAATGGGTTTGGGGGGTGGACTTTGTTAGAAGAAGCGAGCTTGCTCTTTGCTTCCTGACAGCCATGAAGTAAGCAACTTCCCTCCACCGCAAGGTGCTGCCTGACCACAGGTCTAAAAGTAACTGGGCCAAGTGCCTATGGATCAAATCGCCTGAAACCAGAAGCCTAAAGAAAACTTTCCTCCTTTCAGGTTTATTTCATCACAGCAATGAGAAACACTGATTAACACAATCATGTGTACACCTTAAATACGTGCCCCCAAAATAAATGTTTAAAAAAAATCAGTACAAACTGTTTAACAGTGTTGAAGCAATTGCTTATCTATGTGCAAATAAATAAATAAATAAATAAATAAAATTACATGACATATCTACAAATATTAATTCCAGATTTTTTTTAACCAAGGTTAAAATAAAAACATTCAAAGTTTTAAAAGAAAACATACATTGAATACCTGTGTGATATTTAAGAAAGAAAGGGCTTCTTAGATAAGACACAAAAAAAGCATGGATAATAAAGGAAATGATATACACATAATTTCATTAATGGGAAAAATAGTTTGCATAACAAAAATATCACTAAGTGAAAAAGGCATGCCTCTAGCTAGAAGATATTTGCAATTGCTGAGATTGAGTTTCCAGAAAAAAGTACTCATATAAATCAACAAGAAGATAAGCAAGTCAACAGAAAAATGAACAAATTATATAACCAGGCAATTTACTAAAAAAGAAAACTGAATAACAAAGTACCAAAAAAAAAAAAAAAGCCCACCATCAGGGAATTGCAAATTAAAGTGAGATCCTTTCCCACATTCATCATTTTAGTAAAAATTAAAAGTGTCATAATCGCAAATTTTGGTGGGATTTTTTTTGATGGAAATGCAAATTGGCACAACAGTTTGGAGGATAATTTGACAATATCTAGTCATTAAAAATGTATATAACCTATCACCCAATGATTGTTCTTTTGGGAACAGATTCTGGAGACATTTCATGTGCTCTGTTTCAGTCAGGAATCATTTGCTTTTTGAAACAGAATCTATTCTAGCTAGTTAAGCAGGAAGGCATTTATAAGAATTTATTGAATGGCTTTAGAATTATTGAGAAGGCTGAAAACTCATACTTTGGAGGACAACCTCTCAAACCCCCAGGTTTGGCCCTTTCTGGGCCAAGAAAGGTTCTACTGCCTTCTCTATGATCAGGAAGCTGCTGGCTCCTGAACCATATTGCCACTGCCAAGGTCCATAAGTTGTCATACCAGGTAATTGTCATAACCAGGAAACTACCTCCATCAAAAAGTCATAGCTACTGTTCCTGAGTCCAGATCAATGCTACCCCAACAAAACAGGCCTGCCCTAGCTTTCCGTGACTGCAAAGTCTGTGACTAGCCCCTGGAACTCGATTGCACTGACTCTGTGATCATACTGCCCCAGAGAAGAGGAAAGCAGCACAAAGCAAGGGCTGCCTCACTTCTGCTTCCCAAGTCTGGATGAGTTCATTTGATTGGCAGAATCTAAATCATTTCCAGAACCTGGATATAAAGGAAAAGAGGAATTGTTTTTAACTTTCTAGCCTCTACCCTCATGAATCTCAATCTGCTTTGAACATTGCACCACATTGCAACCGAATGGGTGCTCAGCACGCAAAGAGGCCGATACAATTTAACAAAAGCTCAAGATTATTTTCTCATGTAAAGCTTCTTCCACTTGGTCACACTTTGTACTTACACCCATGGGTTCTGCTCAGATCTGACTCTGGACTGAATGAGGAGTGGAAGGGTAGAGCACAAGAAAGGGCATCTTCTTGCAAGGTGATTACTACAGGTGCAATCACCTTGGGTCTCTAAGCTTGACGGATTTATCTAACAAGTGGGAGAAGTTACATTAGCTAGAATGGAAAGCTCAGTGGGGCTTGGGGGTTCAGGAACTCAGAGTCATCAAAATTCACTTAATGTCCACATTGCAATTCACAGTGTCCCACTGTTTCTTAATTGATGTTTTATCTTCTACATAAAAGACCAAGTGAATATATATATTCATATATTTAAGTACTCTTCCGTTGAACTGTGAGAGTTAAGGCATTCATTTAGGGCAGTGGTTCTCAAAAGAGTCATCCCTGAACCAACAGAATTGATATCCCCTTAAAATTGTTTGGAAATGTGTATTCTCAGGTTCCATCCTAGATCTACTGAATTAGTAACTCTGGGGCTTGGGGACCTAGCAGTTTGTACTTCAGTGAGTCCCTCAGGGGATTCTTATGCATTTCAAATTCTGAGAAGTATTATGTTTGGTTAATCATGAAAGTTCTCTGGGTCTCTGATAGTGCACTGAGCTAATAATTAAAAATGTGAAGTTTGCTATTTTCTTTTTTAAAAAACTCTCCAATATGTTTAGAATTACCTACTCACTCCATATTTTTTTTATTTCCCATTTCCACCATAGGGGATATGCAGCAGCCAGCTGGTCTTCCAGAGCCTTCCATATGGTAGATACTTCTTTTCAGGCAAGCAGAGGTCATTATCTGTTGCTAATGAGAATATCACAGTTTTCAAACCCACTTAGGTGAGATAACCAATCCCAGAACTCTCATTTTCTTGAATTATATCACATGCAACCATATTTAATACTAATTATCTAATTTACTAATTTAGAATTCTGCTGAGGAGAACAAAATTCACTTTAGTAAGCAATTAACAATTAGAAGATAAGGGTTTAGCTGTTTGGGGCATGAATTTAATATCAAATTTGGGAGTTGCTATAGGAAAAAGAATACAACATTACATATGCAAAATTAGGTGCTAAATTCAAATTTATTGATGATGATAAAGTAAATTACGACAAGTTTAAAATTTTAAAAGCTGAAATTTACCCAAATATTACAAAATCTAGACAAGTAGCATAATCTTTTTATTAAATAAATGTTTGATGCATCTTTACAATATTTTCCCAACATTTTTGCCTTTTATCCTCTTTGATCACCTCTTTATTTGATAATAAGTTTGTAATATCACTTTTTCATGGTTGACTAAAATTTTTTTGATTACTGATAGCTTCATGACTTGTTATTGAGAATGGCATGAAAACTTTCAGAATTATTGCCCAAATCAGGAAAACCATGTCAATCTCCTTTTCTTAAAGGAAGTATGAGATTTGGAAGAGTTTTCCACATATTAGCTCTGATGCTGTCTATGTTAAGCTTTGCTGTTCCTCCATTCCTCACTCACTCATTCCTCTGATCTGTAGCTCTGTTTCATGTCATGAAGCTGGATGATTCCACACAGTGGGCAATTGGAGCAACTGCAAACAAAAAAATTGTTCATTAATCCAATCTAAACATGTGCCCTACTTATTTTTTTTCCTTAACTGGTTCCCCCAAATGCCTGAAGCTACTCCATCAACACTGGGAAAAAATGAGTGTAAACGAGGGGAAGTTCTAGCAACTAAAACAGCTTATTTTGCGATCTTTATTAAAATACATGACCAGGCATGGGCTTGTGCAATGAGGGTCTCTGATGTCTTAAGTTTCAGTAGCTTCATGGTAAATACATCTCTAATTATGGAGTACTAAATGTCATCATTAGGAGGATGAAAATATAGATGCTCAATTGAACTTTCAAATATGACTTCTAAAGCTACTCTGCGGAATGGGCCTCAGAGGCCATCCGTCTCATGAGCATGAAGCCGCCACTATCAGAGACCACTGCATTGTTAAGAAGTTGTTGCTGCTGCTTGGTTCCAAGAGCAGTCTGCAGTGATTCATGGTGATGAAAAGGATACACCTTGGTTACCTTGCAGACCCTGCCGAGTGAATGGACTGTAGGACTTCTGCCATCATTGAATAGAAAAATTCAGCACCTCTGTGATCATGCTTATCAACAGCAATAGCAGAAATGTCAGCAATGCAGTGGTTATCTTATGTGAAAACCTTTAATAATTGTCTTCAATTGACCAAAAGTCAATCACTTATGGATCTCTTGCCATGAGGAAGTCAGATAACTATGATTTTTTTTTTTTTTTGCTTTTTGGTTACTGATCTAAAGAAGGCACATAGGAAGATATGTGAAATATATCCTGCTCATCAATGTACTAAATGCAAAACAATACATATTATTGAATAGTTACAATGCTTTCATCCAAAAAAACAGTGGGAATTAAAAACTCCTGTTAAAAAGAAGAATGGATAAATAAATGAACTGGTTTGTTCAGATAATGAAATACTATTCAGCAGTTAAAATTAATGAACTAGAGTTATCGACAGGAATATATCTGAGAAGTGTAATGTTGAGTTCACAAAAAATATGTAGCAGAAGGATTTTATAAGAAATGCAACTGTTCATATATGTTCAAAATAGAAAATATATATATAAATAGATGTATAGTAGAAGTAGAAAAATTGGGTCCAAAATAATAAACACCAAATTTAGGATGGTAGCACCTGAATGATATAAGGGAATGTTTATTGCAGTTCTTTCCATCCAGGTTGGAGGCTAGGAGTTCAATCCCAGGGGGCACCATTTCCACAAGAATACACTGTGTGCTACCTGGGGTGGGGGAATCCTTCACTCTTTAAGAAGAACAGTGCCTTTCATCTGCCATTGTTCAACATGGCAACCCTGAATATACTCTTAATGCTTTATTTTTTTTTTAAGCTGAGTATAATGAGTACACTAGTGTTGTTAAAATGTGTGATAATGATACAGCTTCTAATGAAAAGTTTAAAAAAATTGACTTCTGGCATATTTACTAAACATTTTGAGGTCTTTGATTTCTACTGGTATTAAACCTTTAGAATTCAGAATTTTAGTAGTTGAACATTAATATTTAGTTCACTCTTTTTGTACCTTGATCTGAAATACAACAATAATAATTCCTAACACTTATTGAGTACTTACTATGTGCTGGGCACTGTTCTAAGTGCTTAATATTATACATAATTCATTTTAAACTTGGAACAATTTTAGGAGGTAGGTACCATTTTTGTCACCATTTTGTAGATGAGGAATAGAGTAATGAAGAAACTGTCCTAGGTAACATAACCAAGCAGATCACAGGACTGAATCCAGGTGTAGGTGACTCCAAAGCTTGTGTAAATAAATGTTCCATTTCTAAGACACACCTTCTTAAATGCTTGCAGATAGCTTTTCATTCAAATTCCGCACTAGTATTTTCCTCCTTCTTTTTTTCCTCTTGCCTTCCATAATTATTCACCTTAAATGTTGACTACCCCAGGAGATATAATTTCCATAGAAGAAAGTCATTCCAGAATGTCAACTTAAAAATTAGACGAAGAGAGGGAATTCTAATGTTATTCTGGAATTCGGTAAAATTTATACACCCACACCCACACATATATTTACATTCTTTTAAAATGAGGATTTCTAAGTATTAATTTCATATCATTTGCAGAGTCTGGTGAATGTAGCCTTTTAAAAATTCCAAATCTATGGCTCATCCTGTTTTGTGGTTTGTAGAACTGACAGGCAACTCCTGAAATTATTCCCCAAAGCAACATTAAGAAGCCCACCTCAAACATAACCATCTAGGCATTTGTCAGAGATTAAAAACAAAAACAAAGACTTCTGGCAAAAAGCAAGTGCACTCATGGAAATATTATGTTTTCAAAAAACAAACAAATACAAACAGTGAGACCTTATGTCTTGGGTCAAAGATTTGGGAATATTTTGTGCATCATTTTCGTGGGTGTAGGTCAAAGGCTGTCTGTGTTGATGGCTCATCTTAGAGAGATTAAGACCAATTTCTGTGAATGCTGACAGAGAAGGAAAACTCACAGAGGCCCTTTATATTCAACCTTGGCCCAGCAGCAGCCGCCAGAGGGTCAGAGGTTGCTGTAGCAATGACCTGCATTGCATAATGCCTCCCATCTGTCTGCAGATGTGTGGGTGTGCTCAAAGGTTTTATCAGAAGTTTATTACAATTTCATGAAGCCCCAGCCCATCTGCACTTGCTAGCCTGTTTGTAATTTCTAAATACCTAATCCATTAGCTATTCAATATATGCAGATATGTATTGAGATACGTTCTCTGCCTAAGTCACTGCTGCCATTTTCGTGATGCTAACACATGCTCTACATGTGGCTATAATGAATAGATTGGTAAAGCAGGCGTTGCAGGTGTCTTGCTGCTATTGCTCCTGATGGTGGTGGGGATGTTGGTGATGATGACGACAATGGTGGTGATGATGTTGTTGTTGGTGATGATAGTGGTGATGGTGATGATGATGGTGGAGGTAATGTCTGTTTGGATCACCTAGGTGCCAAAGGCTGTAAATGAGAATTAGTGTCCTGTGGTTTGCAACATTCACACTGCCCCAGTCCACCCACAATTTGATCTGCAAGAACAGAAGGAGAACAAAAATAGCAACAAAACCAAAACCAAGCGAAAATAGTTCACACAAACTCCATACAATTTTTTTTTAACTGATTAAAGTGACCAAAGCATTTTTCTTCTTTTGAAGCCCCATCAATCTTTTGGCCTTGAGAGAATTAGATCTGAGAATTTTGTCATTTGGACATCAATGATGATGGTACCTTTTTCAACTGGAGCCGTCACTATCGATTATAAATTTTCAAGCCCAATAAGAAAGTGAGATCCTTTTTTACGCTCTGTGAGAAGAGCACCATGCCAGTCTTGCTCACACTGCAGCTCCTGGCATGGTGCTGAACATGTGTAAGTCCTCAATAAATATTTACTGAATAGATGGATAAATAGATATGGGTTTGAACTGGGTGTGTCTTCTCTAGTTCCCCGTTACTGAATGTTTGCAGAATGAATAGATTATGAGTCTACTGTCAACTTTATTTGTTTATTTTTCAATTTTTTAAAGATGGACACAATACCTTTATTTTATTTTATTTATCTGTATGTGTTGCTGAGGATCGAACCCAGTGCCTCACACGTTCTTGGTGAGCATTCTCCCACAAAGCCACAACCCCAGCCCTCAACTTTATTTTTCATGGTAGAATTTTAGTTCGTCATAATCTTCATTTGTCATGAGAAATTCAACCTTGGAACTCCCCTGATATCTTCAGATAAATGTTCTATTGCATATTAGAGATCTCATGCTGGATAAAAATGACTTAAGCTAAATTATTCAAATGGTTGTTGGAAAGATCTGTGTACTGAAGTTTAGTGATTTTCATCTTTTGATTTAGGAGTAGGACTTGTAGGAGACTAACTTTATTCTTTAATTTAAGCTGAGAAAAATTTTGGATTCTTAGTATCCATTTTTTGGCAGTCTCCTGTCAATGGAGGGAGTTTCTCTTCTTTCTCAGTCTCACGAGCAATAGATCCGTTCAGATGCCATTTGTGAACATGACACATTTTCAAGTTGTTTACTGGAGTACAAAATGTGTTTTACATATATGGGAAGGTCAAGGAATAATGTCCTCTCTTTTATATTTTAGTCATGTGCAAAATTCATTGCGGTGTTATCATGTGGTTCATTATTTCATTTTTATTTCAAAGGAAAACAACATCGAAGGCATCCTGAAATCGTATCCATTTGGCAGG
Organism: Marmota marmota marmota; assembly: GCF_001458135.2. Classification (NCBI taxonomy): domain Eukaryota; kingdom Metazoa; phylum Chordata; class Mammalia; order Rodentia; family Sciuridae; genus Marmota; species Marmota marmota. The sequence goes on along the minus strand of NW_026000057.1, from coordinate 3,344,981 downwards.
TAGACCCCTGGTGTTCTGCTTCGGATTCCAGGCTTAGCTGTGCCAAGTCCAGATGGAAGCCAAGTCCAGTCAGAAGAGGAGAAATGGTTTGCAGGTGTCATGGAATTCCAGTGTTCCGCTTGCATTGGGTAACCCTAGGAAGGAGAATTTCCATCTAGGAAGCCAATGTTGATTTGTCCAAAGAAAGCATCCTTGAGTCCCAGGCTGAAAAGAAGATATTTGGTGGTGTGAGAGGATGAGCCCAGTGGTTGGTAACCCAGCAGGGGATATTTTTTTTCCCTGAGAAATTGTGATTATTTTCACATGTAAGGAAAGGACAAATGAGGATCATGTCCAAACCTAAATTGAACTAAACTCACCAAACAGAAATGCATCTACCTACATCATTTTCAAAGAAATCCAGTGGAGCTCTGACAGCTGTGAGTTATTTCCATTGACCTTATTTCACTGGGTGTTTCTCACACTTATTTGCTCTCTATTTTCATGTTTATAAAATGTGTTCCCAAGCCCTTTAGGATAAAAACAACAATAGTGCCCAGGACTCCAGCAAAAGATTCCCAGTGGGAGGGTCTGAGCCTTTTGTTCCGGAGGATCTGATAGAGTGCGAAAGTGACACAGAAATGGGAGGACCATTCAGCTAAAATTAAAGTCTTTGTTCCTTCATTAGTTGAACTTGAACTTCACATTTCTGAAGTTCTGCTAGGTTACTTTTTCCTAAAGTTCTGATTTAATCAAGGTGAACAGGGAAGCTCATTAAACTCTGTTCTCTTCTTCTCTCACTTTAGAAAAGAGATTACAGAGTCCCATTTTAGGGGGAACAGTTAGCATTCTTGATTCTTGATGAAATTTTGGGGAAATTTATTTAGATCTTAAATATACCATTATTTTTAATCATTGAGGAAGTCTCCCTCCGCCCCTGTTGTTGTTTTTCTCTCTTTTTAAAAACATGTGGACAGAGGCTTTGTTTTACCAGTTTTGTCGGTTTACTGACTTCCTCAGTCATATTGGGAAAGGTGAAGGGGTCAATCGCTAAACCTGTAATGCGATTAATGAGCTAATGTGATTACATAAAATTTATTTTCATCACCTTTGGTTTGGGGGAACTACTGAAAATAGGAGGAAATGTTAGACATCTTATTATTGATCTCCTAAATTTTATGGCAATCAGATTTGCCATATATTGTTTCTAATCTGAACCCATTTCTTGCTTTCTGCAGTCAACAGGAAAAAAAAAAGATGAGAAAATTAAAGTATAGTAGCACCCTGGGATTGAAGTATTTCAACGCATTAATACATGTCCTTGATCATGAATTATTTTACATTTCCAAATCACAACAAGAACGTATTGCCAAAAGCCAATGAAATTTTGTCACATTCTGATTCACTATAAGGTTGATTTTTCTCCTTCTCTTCACAACCTTATAGTGAATCAGAATGTGACAAAATTTCTCCTTCTCTTCTTTCACTATTTTTCTTTCTCTTTGTTCCAATCATCAAAGTGTATGATCTCAAGTCCTTCTCTATTATGTTTCTAATTGAAGACAAGGAAGGGAAAGTAAAGAATAGCTTGATCAACTGAAAAGGAGATTTTTTTTTTTCAGATTTTTTTGAGGTTTGACCATATTCGTTGACACAGAACTCTGATACCTCACTCTGGATGTTCGAACTCTTGCTACTCACAGCAGGAGGTAAGAAAGCTTCTGTAGGACCCTCCGATTTTAAGCAAATTAGATGCCTAAGAGGCTGTAACTGCTTTCTTACTCTGATCAGAGCAGATGTTTAGGGTAATGACAGTGAACTGAAGAAGGAGCTATGAACATCTTTTTGTGTTAAAGTAGCATCGAATTCAGTTTTTAAAAAAGTTTTTTAAAAAAAAAAAAATATATGAAGAATGACTTATTCCAAACCCAAACAAACAAGCAAAACAAGACCTTTAGAAAATGCTTAGGAGATACCTATTATGTGCAGAGCCCAAGGAAAACTTCTAAGTGAATGAAAAGATGAATAAAATCTAATCTCAGAGAACTTGTTTTTTTTGTGTGTGTGTGTGAGAAGAGATATTGGCTAATAGCAGCTGTAGCCAGAGGCAAATTCATCCCCTTTTCCCTTCTAGATTACTCTTCTGATTCTACCCAGTCACAGATTCAGATGCCTACAAGGAGTGGGCAAGTAAATAGAATAATTGAAGAATGATGGTTAATAGAAGGACTTGCCTTCTTGATGAAGGCAGCTGTCCCTTCTCAGCTCCAGCTATTGCTGAGTGGCAACACTCAGGTCCAGTGTTGCAATTTCTTCTAATGTTTTAAAAGAAACTTGAATTTTATTTTTCTGGGTAAAGTCTCCCGATGTTTGAATGTCCACTGAGATAAGAGCACCAGCTCCTGTAGTCCCAGGCTGGAACAAGAAGATTGCAAGTTCAAGTCCAGGCCTTGGCAACGTGGCAAGAGTCTCGGAAACTTAGTGAGACCCTGTCCCAGCAAACATAAATGAGTAAAATAAAAAGGACTGGGGATGTAGCTCAATGATAAAGTGCTCCTGAATTCAACTCCCAGTACCAAGACAAATCAAAACATCCCTAAATGTGGCAGATAGCATGGTTATTAAAAACATTAGACAGGCCAAACAAAACTCATCTGTTGGCTCAGGCAAAAATAGGCCACCACTTGTGACCTCTGTTTGCCCCACTGCCCTCTGGTTGGCCTCAGCCGTTCCCATGGGTCTTAAACCTGTGACTTAAAAATCAGGTATTGGTGGTAGCTGATTCTCCTTGTGTAGCCTTTGAAGGTATCTCCTGGCCTTTCTACTGTTATTCCTCTTCTTAGGCTGTGTTGGTTCAAGTAATATCCATCTGTGTGGAGATCACCTGCAAAAGTCATTTGTAGGACATAGATGGCAAGAAATGGAGGTGCATCTGCACCTGTACCTGAGCAGTGGAGCATTGGCTGACCTCAACTCCAGCTTTGCTCGTAAGACTTGGCCCATGAGGATGCTATTGCAGCTTCACCCACTGAGAAAAGGTTGATGATTCTTTAATTATCTTTGGACCAAGGCTTGCATTCCTAAGATGACCTCAATATTTTCCTGGTTAGGACAAATGTATAAACCCATAATTTTTTTCTCATATGCTGCATTTGCCTCAAATAAGCTTCTCAAATTTCTTACAATTTATAGTCAATAAACCCCCTATATTCTGTTTTCATCCCCTCCCCCTTTTTATGAGCTTTGGGCCAGCTGCACTTCTCTATAATTGGACATATTCAAAATAGGATTTCAAAAAGTTACATTGGTATTCTCTTCTCGGTGAGTTTTATCACCGTCTCCGTCTCCATTTGTGCAATCAGTATCATCCTGGATTGTTTTCTGTCTTTATACCTCATCAGCCCTTTGGTCCTGGTGATTGGATCTTCTTACTTCTCCCCTGTACACCTCATGGCCATTGCCTGAGTTCAGCCTCCATCACTTCCTGCCTGCTCTGCTGCCAGCTTGCACTGGTCTTTTCTCCAAGCAAGCGGTTCAATTCTCTGTCACCAGGACTTTTCTAAAATGTAATTCCTATTATTGGCATCAGACCCGCCATTTTAGGTTGGGGGCCATTTTTATCTAGGGATTCCCCAGGCTTTTATTTAGAGATCCCGAGGCACTGCTGATTAGCCTCCCATAAGAACATGTGCCTGCTAAAGGGTCCACCCCACCCCAGCCCATGACGTCACCCCTAAGCATGCTTGGGAAATTCCTCTTGTGGGCTCCAAAGCTGCCCTGTGAGTGCTGACAGGCGCTGCTCTCCTTGCAGGGACAGCCTTGTCAGTTTGCTCCATGCTCCGACAATAAATCTGTTGAGTGGGATTCTGGTGTGGTGTGGTCCTTGGGCTTTGCATGGACTTTTCGAGTGTCCTTTTACCTATTATGCTTTTTCTTTGCTCAAAAACTTTCAGGGGCAGAGCCTTACAGTTTTTTTTTTTTTAATTGGTTGTTCAAAACATTACACAGCTCATGACATATCATCTTCCATACATTTGATTCAAGTGGGTTATGAACTCCCATTTTTTACCCCAAATACAAGTTGCAGAATCACATCGGTTACACATCCACATTTTTACATAATACCATATTAGTGACTGTTGTATTCTGCTACCTTTCCTATCCCCTACTATCCCCCCTCCCCTTCCCTCTCATCTTCCCTCTCTACCCCATCTGCTGTTGTTTAATTCTCTCCCTTGTTTTTTTTTTTTCCCCTTTCCCCTCATGCAAATGTTCAGCATGACACATAAGCCCTTAAAATCTTGACTTCAATCTTCTTCAGTTTTATCTCACACATCTTCACTATGTGTCTTTCTCTACTGGTACAACAAACAATTTCTTTTCTTTAAAGAAACCAGGAAGTTTTACCTGTCCTTGTCGTACCAGCTGTCCCATTGCCTGAAGGGTCTTTCTGTCTGTGATGTTCCCTCTCACACATGGGAAGAATAATTTCTTTGAGAAAGCATAAACTTCCTCAGGAGATTGAAGTTTTCTTCTCTGTGTTGCCATATTCCCTACCACATTCCTCTATTATTGGCTTTCAGCTGTTAATTTATGTTTTTTATAAGTGCGTCAATATCCCCCATAATTGTCCTGCATTAACCATTTGTTGGGAGACCAGTGGTTATTTGTTTATATATTTAAAATCTCATAAAAACTATGAACTTCACTTCTCTAGATGGAAGACATCTGAGAATATGTTAAATCTTGCATATAATTTTAGAAAATGTAACATCTTTTTAAAACCTATTAGTGGGTCCCAGATTAAAAGAATTTGCATGACATGGGCAGATTATTTATATTTTTAAAATTATGCCTATTATGTATTATCAGTTATCACAATGGTACTGCTTTATAAATCACTGCATAACTTAGGTTTTTAAAGCATTAACAATTGATTTCATTCACAATTCTATGAGTTGGCGATTTTGTCCAGGCTCAGTGGGATGGCTCTTCTGCTCTTGGCTTGACCCACACATGCATATGCTGTCAGCCACATGAAGACTGGGTAGCCACTTCTGGGCATTGTTAGCAGTTATCCAGGAAATCCCAGTTCTCCTTCATGTGGTCTCTTAGCTAGCCTGACCCACCATCACCTCGGCCACATTGTCCTGGCCAAAGAAAATCTCAAAGTTGGTTCATTGTCAAGAGGTGGGAAAATATACTCCATTCTCAGATGAGAGGAACTCTAAAACCACATGGCAAAATATAGGTACAGGAAACAGGGCTATTTTTGCAATCAGTCCACCACAGTAATATGTAGCATGTCAAGTAGTTGAATAAAATTTATTGGAAGTTCATCCCAGCATACAAAGAAAACTCAGATAACACGGAAGAAGTAAAGGCACCCTAAATAATGTGAATGATGTTGCTATTTTGTGTCATATTTTTTTTTCTTTCTGCAGTTGTGTTCCATGAAGAGAGAGAGATCAAATGGAGAAAGTACTGTACTATTGATTTATGTGATTGTTTATTTATTTAAATATGTTTCATCATATTCCAAAACAAATGTGAGAAGCCTTATTAATGAAAGCAGAGGTACATTAAATATTCTAAAGGAAAATCTACATGTACAGTGTTATTTCACTGTCAAAATGTCAAGAAAAGACTGCAGATATATACATTGGATGCTTTCACGGGTGGCACTTAAGACAAGAGCTACATAGTTTTCCTATAAATAACATGAAATAATCTCTCTACTCCAAGGGAGAATTATACCTAAATAATTTTGATGAATGAGGATTTGTTATTAATCCCTTGACTTCATTATAAAGAAAAATCTTTTGCTACTAACCTTAGTCTTTCATATTGAATTTTAGACTATTTAATTTTTAACTCAATGTTGACAAGTATCTTCCTAATTGGTTTCCAATAACTTTTAGAGCAATGGTTTATAAATTATATATGTATATTAATAATTTTAACTTTATACTACAGATGACAGAGCTATAAATATGAGGATCTAGTTCTAACTTTTTCCTGAGATTGGCTTATGCTTGGATCATTGGTATTGTATTCAATTTGTAATTTTTTTAGTAGAATTACTTTTAATAATAATCTTACCTTAATTTCATATCAGGGAAACAGACTGAGAAACATGGCAGGACACTGTGTGGGTGAGGGCAGCTCTGGTAATGACCAGATGCCCACAGCTCATTTCTTTTTTCTCGGCCCATGATCAAACTATGTATGCTGGCTTCTGCTATGTGTAGGTGCTAGCCAATGGAAGGTGATCTTGAATGGTGTGTGCCCCTTCTAGTCGAGGCCATAAAAAACATCCTAGATGTGCTTATCCATGTCCTTTCCTCCTTCTGGCTGGAAGCACAGCAGATGGCCAGGCTGATCATGAATAGAAGTTAACAGAGTCTTCAAAATGGCAATTATCAAGAATATAAGCAAAACAATAAATGTTGGTGAGGATGTAGGGAAAAAGATGCACTCATAGATTGCTGGTGGGACTGCAAATTGGTGCAACCAATATGGAAAGCAGTATGGATATTCCTCAGAAAACTTGCAATGGAACCACCATTTGATCCAGCTATCCCACTCCTCGGTCTATACCCAAAGGACTTAAAGTCAGCATACTATAGTAACACAGCTACATCAATGTTTATAGCAGCTCAATTCGCAATAGCTAAACTATGGAACCAACCTCGGTGCCCTTTAACAGATGAATAGATAAAGAAACTGTGGTACATATACACAATAGAATGTTACTCAGCCATAAAGAAGAATGAAATTATAGCATTTTCTGGTAAATGGATGGAGCTGGAGAATATCATGCAAAGTGAAATAAACCAATCCCAAAAAACCAAAGGCTGAATGTTTTCTCTGATGTGAGGATGCTGACTTATAATAAGGGGGTTGGAGGGAGCAGGGGAGGTTCACTGTATTGGACAGGGCAGAGTGGGGTGAAGGAGGGGGGAATGAAGACAGTAAAATGAATCAGACATAACTTTCCTATGTTCATATATGAATGCACGACCAATGTAACTCCACATCGTGTACAACCACAAAAATGGGAAGTTACACTCCATGTATATATGATATGTCAAAATACATTCTACTGTCATGTATAACTAAAAAGAACAAATTTAAGAAAATAAAAAAAACGTTGACAGAGCTTAATTCTGCAAGATTAAATTACTTCAGCTGCCTTGCTGATTTGATCATGGGAATGGTTAAAACAAAGAAGAGCTAAGCTTCTACGATGCCAAGCCATCGTGTGCTTGTTCTACATGCCACCCAGACTACCTGAACTGATGTGGCATCTATCACCCCCTCAATGCTGGTGGAGGCTTGGCCTTCCTTCAGGAAGACTCACAGTCTATATCTGCACCAAGAGAGGATACTTTGGGTCATTCCTATTTGAACTCTTAGTGAGATTTACTTTCTTTCTTAGTATTCAGACCAAAAGTCAATAGAAATAGAAGTTCCAAAAATTTCTTCTTGGAAAAATAAATAAATAAAATTTTTAAAAAAGAAAAAAAATCGTCCTGGATTCTGGAATATGTTACACTTCATTCAGCAGAATGTTGCCTGAAGCGACCAGGGGGTTTGTATTTCTTTGCAGGGCCAACTTTGCAATTGCTGTGGAATAGCTGAAAGAGGTGGGCATTGTTAGAAGTACATTCTTCTCCAACAGTGCTCTGGTATGACACTTTAAATGTCCCCCCAAAGCTCATGAGCTGAAGGCTTGGTTCCCAGGGTAGCAGTGTTCAGAGGTAGGGCCTTTGGAGATGATTGGATTGTGAGGCTCTGAGCTCATGGACGAATCAATCCACTTATGGATTCATAGCTTAATGGTTTTGGGGAGAGGGGTTTTGGAGTCTCTCTGCTTCCTGGCTGCCATGAGGTGAGCCACTTTGCTCTACCTGGTGCTTCCTGCCATGATGCTCAGCCTCACCCCAGGCCTGGAAACAATGGAGCCAAGTGACCATGAACTAAAACTGTGAACCAAAATAAATCTTTCCTCCCTATCAGTGGATTATCCTCAGGTATGTTTATCACAGTGGCAGAAAGCTGACAAATACAAAGAAGAAAAAAGATTTGATTCTTAGTCTATTGTCTTGGCAACAGAAGTAAAAGTGCCATGCAATGTAACTTCTTTTTATTTTCCATTGTTCACGGGCCTTTACTGACCCTGTAGGGCCCTCAGTTGTTAATTTGCCGCAAACAAAGGGTTTTTAGGTTGCTGCCAAGTTTTTTTCTATTTTTACAAATCAGTGATGGCCAAGAGTTTTACCTGGGTTCCAGTCCCACATGGCACGAGACTGGGCACCCTGATCCGACTCAGATCTGACTCTCTTCCTATCACTGGGCTTTGGTTTTGCTACTGGAAGAGTGTCTCTTCAGTTAGCCCTACCCACTGCCCTCCCACCCATAAGAATAAATCCCAAACGCAAAGAGAGCCACAACCTAGCTGATTGGCTGCCACTAAACAGCTTCGTTCCATTTTCCTGGCCCCTTCGCCACGGGCCCACCTTCATCCTCCCCGAATTGATAGTAAGAAAATCCATCACCAGGCGAAGCAGACGACACGTTTCAATGCAGTTGGACAGGCTGGATCTCTCCCCACTGGTTGACAGGACAGAAACTGATGACAGGGTGAAACACGACTTCAAGTGTTTGCTTAAGGATGGGGAAGTTGGGCCCAGCCCCTCCTTGCTGCCAAATGTTGCATGGAGCATCGTAAAATCAAATTCTCACATCTTGTTGTCCTCCCATTAGATCACATTAAACTCTGGCAGCCTGGCCAGCCCGCCTTGGTGGTTTTCTGATTTGTGGTTTGCACTTGGCTCTCCCCGAAGGCTTTAAAAATGATTTTATTCTGTGAACAGTCAGTGATCGTCAGACTCGGGAGGACACTTGCCAGGGCCAACATTTGCAGTCATAACATTTCACATTATCAAGCGTTTCCTGAAGGACCGCAAAGAATGAGAACAAAGAAGAGCTTTTCTGGAAGTGGCTGTTTGCTTCAGATGCTGGTACCCTCCCGCGTGGGGCGGGGGCCGGGGGGGCCGAGAATTTCACTTTGGAAGAGCTGCTCACAGGCATCCATAGTTCTTTAAGGTGAAACCGGAGAACTGGAACCAACTTGGGTTTCCTCCTTCCCTGGCTTGTTGAGCATGTAACCGACTCTCCCTTTTCTTCTTGTCCTGGGTGGCTTTTCTCATTATCTCCTTCCATCTTTGGGGGTGTGGGAGATGGGGGGGGGCAGGCTGGAGAGAGGTTGTGTGGGGTCAAGGAAGGGAAAGGGGAGTTTAGGTAGGTCTGGCTACATTTTCCCAAGGAGAGCTTTCTCAAGGCTCTTGGTAGTGTTTTCACCCCAAAATATTTCTTGGTTGTGTGTAAAAGAAAATGAGAAAAAAAAAAAATCTAGAACACCACCAACAAGTGCTCTTCTAGATAGTTGGATAATGATAGGGATGGTAAAAGTGGTGGCTATGATTCTGATTTATTAATAAAGATAACAAATGAGCTTATGAAATTGAAAATCAATGTCAGAGAAGTACATTATCACCTTGAGGTGCTTGCAGATACAGTTTTTATACTGATTTTTTTTTGTTTATTTTTAACTGTGGTACAATAACATAACATTTACTATTTTAACCATTCTTAACTATACACTCCATATTTGCTGTGTTTCAACCATCACTACCATCCATTTTCAGGAATTTTTGATTTTGCAAACTCAGTCCCTATTCAATAAGTCCTCATTCCTCCCCCACACCAGCTCCCGGCGATTACTGTTCTACGTCCTGTGTTTATTGATTTGCCCACTCAAAATACCTCACAAGAACGGAACCATAGAGTATGGGTCCTTTTGTGATCAGCTTATTTCACTTAACGTAATGTCTTCAAGGTTTATCTTTTTTGTTCTGTGTCTGAACACACACACACACACACACACATACACACACACACACACACTCCATGTTTTGTTTATTTGCTCAGCTGTGAATTCTCCAGGTTGAAAGTTCTACGTGCTAAGTCAGGCTGATAAACTGTATTGATCAATTCATCAACAAATATTTAATGAATGTTACATGCCCTCCTTTTCTCCCTAAAAAATAGTGGTAGGGTTTCATGATCACAAAGACATAGCATTGCAAAACAGCATTAAGCAATATGGAAACGTATGAAGGAGAATACAAAGGGCACTTGTAAGACCATAGCCCAGTTCTGTCAACCCTGACAATTTGGGGTACATTTTACCAACAAATGGTATCAATCTAAATGCAAATACTGTACACATCAGTGCAATCAGTGCAGGTGAGTGTCACTTGACAATAAGGATATATTTTGAGAAAAGTGTCTTTAGTGGCGCTTGTTGTCGCATGAACATTTCGGAGCACACTTAGACCTGGGTGATCTAGAGGAACCACTGGATGTGGCCTTCTGATGCCATCAAAAGACATGGTAAACATGAGATGCATGAGGTGCTGCCTGTGTAACCTGCATACAGTAAATGTTAAAAAGTGTCTAGTAGAAGGAATACACTTCAATAATCACAGTATGGTAAATATATAGACCTGTAGCAGTCAATTACTGTCATTATCAAGTACTATGTATTGTACATAATTATATGTGCTATACTTTTGTGGGACCAGCAATGAAGTACATAAGTTTACACCAGCATTGTCACAAACATGTGAGTCACACCTTGTGTTCCTACATAACTAGGGCACAGAAATTGTTCAGCTCCATGATAATATTATGGGACTTTTGTTGTATTGATCTGTTATTGATAGAAATGTCATGTGGCACATATTACTATAGATAGGGATTTAAAGAATTTTATGGAACTGGGTACATTCACACATTTGCTTTCCTTCCTTCCTTCCTTCCTTCCTTCCTTCCTTCCTTCCTTCCTTCCTTCCTTCCTTTCAGTTGAACTCAGGGGCACTCAACTACTGAGCCACATCCCCAGCCCTGTTTTGAAGACTTTATTTAGAGACAGGATCTCACTGAGTTGCTTAGTGCCTCTCTTTTGCTGAGGCTGGCTTTGAACTCGTGATCCTCCTGCCTCAGCCTCCTGAGCCGCTGGGATTACAGGTGTGCGCTACTGCATTTGGCTACTTTGGTAGCTTTTAAACACTTTATATAGTAGAGTCCTTCTTTCATATGAACTCTCAGAATAGTAATTTATAAAAATGAAATTTTCTAGTTAACATGGACAGGGGAAGTCCAGAACTGACCAGCTCAGGACCAAAAGTTACTTGCAGTAATTTTTGAGACACTCCTCAAAAACTTTTATCACTCTGTTATGGGTTGAATTGCATCCTTGAAAAAGATACGGAAGCCCTAACCCCCAGCATCTGTGAATGTGGCTTTATTTGTAAATAGGATTTTGCAGATGATCAAGTTTAAATGAGGCCATTTGGATGGACTCTAATACAACATAACTGGTGTCCTTACAGAAAGGGACATTTGCACATGGGCACAGACACTCATATAGGAGAGACACCAAGTAAAGATGGAGACAGAGATAGGGGGTACATCTAAAAGCCAAGCGAGTCCAAAGATTGCCAGCAGAAACCAGAAGCCAGGAGGAGCACAGAAGGAGTCTCCCTCATAGCCCTCAAGGGGAACCAACTTGTCTGATACCTTGTACCAAGATTTGGAGCCTACAGAACTGCTAGACAATACATTTCTGTTGTTCTAAGAAATACCTGTTTTTTTGTGCTTTGTTATGGCAGTCATAAGCAACTAATATAGACTTCCAAAAACTTAGTTTGAAAACCATTACTTTTAAAATTTGTTCTAATTAGTTATACATGACAGTAGAATGCATTTTGACAGATCATACATAAATGGAGTACAACTTCTCATTCTTCTGATTATACATAATGTAGAATTACACTACTCATGTAATCATATTTGTACACAGGGTCATAATGTCTGTTTCATTCTACTATCCTTCCTACCCTCAACTCCCTCCTCTCCCTTCACTCTCCTCTATCAAATCCAGTACCTCTATTCTTCCCTAGCATATCCCTTTATTGTGAATTAACATCTGCATGTCAGAGAAACATTCAGCCTTTGTTTTTGTAGGATTGGCTTATTTCACTTTGCATGATATTCTCCAGATCCATCCATTTACCAGAAAATGCCATAATTCCATTCTTCTTTATGGCTGAGTAATATTCTATAGTGTATATGTACCACATTTTCTTTATCCATTCATCTATTGAAGAATATCTAGATTGTTTCCATAGTTTAGCTATTGTGAAGTGAGCTGCTATAAACACTGATGTAGCTGCATCACTAAAGTATGCTAATTTTAAGTCCTTTGGGTATAAATCAAGGAGTGGAATAGCTGGGTCAAATGGTGGTTTCATTCCAAGTTTTCTGAGGAATCTCCATACTGCTTGCATCAATTTGCACCATCAGCAATGTATGAGTGTATTTCCTCCCCCCCTACATTCTCACTAACATTTATTGTTGCTTGTATTCTTAATAATTGCCATTCTGACTGGAGTGAGATAAAATCTCAGTATAGTTTTGATTTACATTTCTCTAATTGCTAGAGATATTGAACATTTTTCATATATTTGTTGATTGATTCTATTTTTTCTTCTGTAAAGTATCTGTTCAGTTCCTTTACCCATTTACTGATTGGGATATTTGGTTGTTTTTTTTTTTTTTGGTATTTTTTGAGTTCTTTATATATCCTGGAGATTAATGTTCTATCTGATGTGTGTGGGGTAAAGATTTTTGCCCATTCTATAGGCTCTCTCATCACATTCTTGATTGTTTCTTTTGCTGAGAAGAAGCTTTTTAGTTTGATTCTATCCCATTTATTGATTCTTGATTTTACTTCTTGTGCTTTAGGAGTCTTGTTAGGAAGTCAGGTCCTAAGTCGACATGGTGAAGATTTATGCCTACTTTTTCTTCTATTAGGCGCAGGGTCTCTGTTCTAATGCCTAAGTCCTTGATCCACTTTGAGTTGATTTGGGGGCAGAGTGAGAGATGGGGGTTTAATTTCATTTTGCTGCATACAGATTTCCAGTTTTCCCAGCACTGTTTGTATCTTTTCTCCAATGTGGCACCATGTTTATGTGGGTTTGTCTCTGTGTCTTCTATTTTGTACCACTGGTCTGTGAGTCTGTTTCGGTGCCAATACCATGTATTTTTTGTTACTAAGGCTCTGTAATATAATTTAATATAATATATAATATAATATAATTTAAGTTCTGGTATTGTGATATCCCTGCTTCACTTTTCTTGCTAAGGATTGCTTTGACTATTCTGGGTCTCTTATTTTTCCAAATGAATTTCAAGATTCCTTTTCCTATTTCTATGAAGAATGTCATTGGGATTTTAATAGGATTAAATTAAAATCTGTAATATCATGTTAAATGTGTATAACGCTTTTGGTAGTGTGGCCAATTTGACGATGTTAATTCTGCCTATCCAAGAACATGGGAGATCTTTCTATCTTCTAAGTTCTTCAATTTCTTTCTTTAGTGTTCTGTAGTTTTCATTGTAGAGGTCTTTCGCCTTTTTTGTTAGACTGATTCCTAACTATTTTATTTTTTTGAGTTTATTGTGAATGGGGTAGTTTTTCTAATTTCTCTTTCAGTGGATTCATCACTGCTGTGCGGGATTATGGGTGTTAATTTTATATCCTGCTACTTTGCTGAATTTATTTATTAGTTCTAGAAGTTTTCTGGTAGAATTTTTTAGATCTTCTAAATATAGAATCATCAATCAAAGAGTAATAGTTTGAGTTCTTTTCCTATGCGTATCCTTTTAATTTCTTTCTCCTAATTGCTCTAGATAGAGTTTCAAGAACAATGTTGAATGAAAGTGGTGAAAGAGAGCATCCTTATCCTGTTCCAATTTTTAGAGGGAAAGTTTTCAATTTTTCTCCATTTATATGATGTTGACCTTGGGTCTAACATATAAAGCTTTTACAGTGTTGATGTATGTTATAACTAGCCCTAGTTTCTAGTGTTTTGAACATGAAGAGGTCTGTATTTTGTCAAATACTTTTTTGGCATCTATTGAGATGATCATATGATTCTTGTCTTTAAATCTATTGATGCAATGAATTACATTTATTGATATCCGTATGTTGAACCAACTTTGCATCCCTGGGATCAACCCCATTTGATTGTGGTGCACTATCTATCTTTTTAATGTGTGAAAATAAATACTCTATATCATTATTTTAAATACCTGCAAGTATTCTGCTGTGGGGAAATATATAAGGTACTTATTCATTCCCTTGTTAATGTACAAAAATAGTGTTTTAAAATTTTAAAGAATGATACCATGAACATGCTTTTAGGAAATTCCTTGCAGGTCTATCTTGTTGTTTCATCAGAACAATTTGCCATAGAGGAATTGTTATACTAGCTGGTAGGAATATTTGAAATTTGGGTATTTCTTGCCAATGTGCCCTTTAAAAAGCTCATTCTTGCACCCAAATGTCTCGTCTAAGGGTCTGTACATTTCTCCACATCCTTACTGGATATTGCCATTCTGTCTTTTAAAAATATGAGTTAATTTGTATCAAATCAATACAGGAAGGTATTTTAAGTAAGTGAAGTAGGTCTGAAGGAATAATGAGCAAACAAGTAGTTAAACCTGTATCCTTTACCTCTTCCACTTCCCAGTGACAGACACTTTTAATTCCTAGGCTGTTTCTCTTTGTGTTCACATTTTCATTTTTAAAATAACATGCTTATCCTATTATTTTTTTATTTTTAGATTTTATCTATTACTTTTTAATTTCTATCATGAAGAAAAGAGAACTAGCACTCTTGTATACCCTTTCATCCCATTCTCTCAAACAGGTTACATCAAAATTTTGGTAAAATAAATATTCAGAATTTACTTTTTGCATTTTTATGTGTATAAATACTATTTGCAGCCAAGTCATGTTGTGTGCTATAATTCAATTACTGGGAAAAAAAAAGAATATTTGTTAAATTTTAACAAGTGACTTTTCTATGCACTGAAATATGCATTGAGTTATTCCTTTTCACATACATGGATATTTTTTTCTCAATTAAGCTCTTGTTGTAGTGAATTGCTCCAAAGGACAGACTGATACTAACCCACCCTAGCTTTTCTGTGCAAAGGACTAGTAGTTCATGATGTAATTCTCCTAATGCACTACTGGATTAAATTTCCCAATATTTCTTGGAGGGGTTTTTGCCTCTATTTGTCTTTGGGGTTTTGTTTGTGGGAGGTTGTGTTTTTTTTCCTTTCTATTTTTATCTGGTTATGATTCACTGTAGAATGAACCAAAAGCCTTCCATCTTTTTCTGTGCTCTGCAGCAGAATAAATAATACAGAAATTATCTGTTCTTTGTATGTTTAATACAGTGCCATAAGATTGTCTGGGAGTTATGTTCTTTAGAGGATTTTGATTTCCTTTTAATTTCTTTTATGGTTATTCATCTTTTCAGAGTTTCAGTTCCTTTTTTAGTCAATTTGGGTTACTCTGTTTTTTCCTACTAAATCATCTATTTCAACTACTTTTCAATTTTTTTTTGGTATAAACTTGTATTTGATCTGCCTGTAATTTAAGTTTTTTTGTTTTTCTTACCCTTTTTTCCCTTGATTCTAATGTTGGTTAAGTTTTTCCCTCAGTCACATTTGATGAAGTCTGTTTATTTAATTGCTCTTTTTAAAAGAATTTTTAACAAAGGACTAGCTTGTTTTATTAATTATCTACTCATTTTCATTTTCTACTTTCATCTTTATTAATTTATTTTATTTAGGCTTATTTAATTATTCTTTCTCTCTTTTTCTCAAAAAAAGAGAGTTGATACTTTATTTATTTTCAGGATCTTATTTTACCTTCTCTCTCATAAATGCAGGTTTTGCTCTGTAATTTGCATTATTGGTATAGTCTTCTAGTAGGTGACATAGTTCCTGGCAATATTAATAAAAATATTTCTCTTATTTCTACTCATCTTTTAAATGTTTTTTTTTCTGATATTAACACTCTTATTCATATTATTTTTCTAATAGGTCTTTCTAGTTCTTTATGGTAAATTTTCTGTGCCATTTTTTTTTTTACAAATACTTCTTATATTTATCATCTAGCTGGTACATGATGAATATTTCTGCCATCTGAGCACCACTATCTCTTAGTATGACTAATGATATGCTTGGATTTATTGTTTCAATTATATTTATTCTGCACTTTTCTTTTTCTTCCTGATTTCTTGCCCTCACTTTCCAGCATCTGGCATTAAAGATGAAAGTGGGTACCAATCTGCTTCTGATTTCCTTTTGAGCAAATTCTTTATACTGGACACTTTCAGGATTTGTTGTTTATGCTTGATATCCTGAAATTTCACCAGGATATGTTTAGGTAGTTTTTTTTTTCATTAATTCTGAAACTTTTAAACCTGTGGATTAATTTCTTTGGGTAATTTTCTTCTTTTAATTTTTAAATAATGTAATCACCTCCATTCTGCTGCTTCTGAACGTATGTTAGAACTCCTTCATCTACCCTTCACATCTCTGTTTATCTACTGACATCTCTTTGTACTAGAGTACCGTGTTTCTCAATCAATCTTATAGCTAAATTACTTGATATTCATATTCTCCTACTCAGTCTATATGTCAAATTATTTAAGTCAATTGTTACATCTTATATTTCTAATTATTTGTTCCATGATTTCATACTATTTTTCATGCTATACCTGTTCTATTTTATGGATGCAATAACTATCTATCTATCTAACTCTTTGTGTGTAAATGTATATATATATATATATATATATATATATATATATATATATATGAGATTTGAGTATATTAATTTAAGTGTATTAATATACATAAAATATATTTAATGTTATATATTATAATATTATATTGCATATGTATGCTATAACATATAATATTATATATTATGTGTAATATATAATTATATATAAATAATGTTCTTGCTGCTTCCTTGAGGCAAACAGACCTGCAGCAGCAGCATATTCTGCATCTTCCTAGTGAGAGAACATCCCCACTGATGAGCAGGCGTCACTTCCATTGCTGCCATATGGCCCTGTGTATTTCTCTACCCACTGAAGAAGCCTTAGGGTAGCTAGGAAAGAGGTCTAACTGATATTCACAGAGCAGGTCTTCTCCTCCTAACGCGGTAGGTTTCTCCTCAATGGAAAGCAAATCTTCTCCCATTCTATGCCATCCGGAGGAGTCCATCAACAACAGGCCTTCCCCAGACCTTCGCAGAACCATTTCTCTAATCTTGTCTGTTTTCTGTCCATGTCCATCTGGCCAGACCCTTAGCTCCTGCTCATGAACTGCTTCTCACTTCTATCTCCCCTTTAAGGCAAAGTGGACAACCAGATACACTGCTTAAAGTTTTGCCCATAAGTACATATCTCTCTTTCTGATTGTCTTTCAACTGATCTACTTTTAACTTTGGCTTCTTTCATATGCAGCAGTTTAATTTTTGTTGGTTCCAGCATATCTATAAGCCAGGCTGACCTGTTATTTTATTTCATTTGGGGTTTTTCAGTCAAGTGGTTATAGGAGTTCCTCATGAGGTCATGTGTATTAGTTTGGGGCTGCTGTGTAACAGAAGTATTTGATAAATACATATAATACTTATTTACCAAAAAGAAGGTGTAGCTTGCTCGGAAATGTCTGGGATTTTCTATCTAGGTTTTCTGGATGGCCCACATGGTATCTGGATTTGCAGCAGACTCTTTAAAAGTCATTGATATATGCTATCATAAGGCCAGAGCAGCTTGACCTGCAGCTTGGACTAGATGAAGAACCTTCTCTTACTCTGGGCTCTACTCAAAACTGGCAGCTCTCAAATTCACTCAGTTTGGTAGATGCTTGCATTAATAGCCCCAATTAATGGGCTCTATTTATCCGTCACTTTGACTTCTAACTTCCTGACTTTGGCCTTGACCATGAGACTTGCTGGGATCCGTTGGATAATATATGACTCCAGAAGAGGTTCAGACAGGTGCTTGTGTATTTCTGTTTCCTTTTCTGAATCCTGTATGAGGCTGCTGGGGAAAGTGAGACCCTGGGGAAGAGAGATGTTTTCCTATCTGTTATCCCTAGTTGATTAATGAGAGATAATAATTGATTTTCATTTTAAGCCACTAAATTTGGGGGTCAGTTTGTTTGGTAGCATTATTGAGTTGACAGATAACTGGTACTCTTGGTAAGTGGCACTATACATCTGGCATTTCCATGGCTGTAGAGTGTCCAAGGTAGCCTCTCTGATCATGTACTTTGGAGGTGATATTCCTATGTGACCTCAACTCATAAATCTGGACTCCTGAAAGTTTCCTTGAAACCTCCTCCATATTTTCAGTCTCACCCTTCTTCCTTGCAAACTCAGTGAGAGTACATATTACTGACAGAATCTAAATCCAATTAAAATCTTAACTTCAAAAGAGTCTGGCACATGTCATATTTAGCTTTTCATATGTTGACATATGGGGGCCAGATACAGAATAGAAAGGGCTGTGAATAGACATCAAATACCAGTAAATAATGGTTAATCTATTCATAACCTGCAGCTCAAGAAAGAAAGCACTGCTAGACTAAATCTATCTTTCCAGCCTTAGCCCTCACTTCTCTTTAAATATCCTCTTCCCCAGTCGAACAGGATGACTGGTGACTCTCTGGCCATTCCTTCTCTCTTCTAGAAATCCTGTTGAATCTTCTAGAAATCTTGTTGATTTGTCAGGGTTAACTCACTCTTTCCTCCAGTTAGAGATACCTCCAGAGGGGGCTTTTTCTCTTGGTCCTGTACTTTCAAAAGAGGAAAAAGTCTATGATACTTTAAATAGGGCAACAGTTAGTGAGTTGGGTCATCTCCCAATTGACCTGCACAAGATTCCGCAGGGGGAGTGTGGGGAGAAGTAAGGAAATGTATTCCCTTAAAGCTCACGTTTAATTAAGATTTTGCTTGAGAAAGTACTTGAACTAGAAGGTAGAACTTAAATAAAATATTCACAAGTTTGCTTTATATCCTAGTCAGTTCTAGCTTATGCACAGCGGAAAAGAAGCTTTTTGGCTGTTAGTTATCACAGCATGTATTCTTTCTTCTCAGTTTCTGCAGTGCCTGCATCTTCCAGATACTTTATTCTCAAGTCCCCTGACATGGTGACCGCTCATCCGTCCCCAGCTTCCCTTCCTCCTTCTGATAGAAGAGGCTCCTGGCTGCTTTTGACTCCAGTGGGGCCATCTTTAATGGAGATCCTGTTGACTTGACATTCATAGGGTTTTTCCTCTACCATGTTCTATTAATAGGAGAAAATGGGTGGAGGAGAGTCACTGTGCCATATTCTATTCAGATGCTGGTTGTGCTCTGGGAAAAGAAGGAAGCCAAGAAGGAGAGGAAGAGGTGTAGTCTGTGGTCTTTGAATCCACCAGACTGTGGGCATATAAATTTCTCTACTCTGTGGGCCCAAGCACGACTGATGTTTTGCAGGCCCAGAGAGGATGAGCTTCTCGCTACAAAAACATGGATATCAAGTGTTGTATTCAGATGTGAGAGATGACTGCCCTCAGTTGTTTCAAAATTAGGAAAATGGGACACTCCAAAAGCTGGTTACCAGTGGAAAAACCAACCAATATAGCTGTCACTGAGGAAAGCAAGACTTCGTTTTACCCCTTGCCAACCTCAACTCACCAATGTGCAGGCTACATGTGTTTAGAATTAGCAAGTGATGTTTTATCCTCCATTTCCCAAGATCCCATCCTCCACTCTCTCTACTGCTTATTCAGAATGGGACTAAGCGCCCAGGCTTCTTGGAGGTCACCCTTCTCTCAATACAGGTGCAGTGCAAGCAACTTCCTCCCGGCTTAGCTCCTCCAACTGACCACCTTGCTCATTAGGTCTGGGGCCGCTTTCTTTTCATAGCTCTCTGGAGGGCTAACGAGCTTTTAAGAAACACCTGCAGCAACTCCTGATTCTGCACAGCAACCAACGTTTTTAGCAAAGGTTTTAAAGAGGACCTTGTTGGGGGGCCAATTCCTTGCCCAGATAAATGGAACTGTGGCCATGAGACCAACTTAATCCAACATCCACATTCACTTCTTCTCTCTCTCTTTTTTTTTCACTGATATGCCCAAGCTCTAATGCCTTCATTTCCCCTTCATTTGCAACAGCAAAGCCTCCTTGACCAGAAAAATAAATGTGCAGTTGGCAAGAGCTGAACAGAGGTCTGCTTAAATGATTTTTAATTTATGTTAAAATGCTAAGAGCGGTTTTCCAGGTCCCCATTGAATACCTCACAAAATGAAGTTTTTCAAAGCCTGCGTTTATAAAAGGAACTAAAAGATTTAAAAACATTCCCTTTAATTTCAGCTACCCCAACTGTATCTTTTATTCCTGCCCTACTGGGATCAAGCAGCAGTTTAGGAGTGTATATGCGGTTGGTCTTGGGACTCCGGACTGAAAGTCAGAGACCTGTCTTCTTTTCCTGCCTCCAGAACGAAGGTGGTGTAACATTGAGCTTATTATTCACTCTGGACACCCCCATTTCTCTTTTTATAAAAATGGACATTGAGTGGGATGTAAAGTATGTGAAGCATACTTATTAAAGAAAATTCTTGGCATTTCTGGGGATTTCTACATTTGTAACATGAATTATTTCTTTTGATTCGTATCTGCTCGGAAAAAAACCACAGAATAATTGTGAACTCTCAAAAGTCTTGATTATTATGCCCTAATTTTTAAACCAGGTTAACTTTTGTCTGCCACTTGATATGCATCTAGGTTAAAATTTCAGCAATTGTGTGTCGAACAGAGATAAAGCCATGGAGATTCACACCAGGTGGATGAGAATTTTACATATTAAAACTAGGTCACAAATGTGCTCTTTGAAAGAAAATGTGCAGGATGCATTCTCCCAATAAGTAGAAATACCCTTTAAGATCACCTTTCCAGTGATATCACAGCATTGCTTAGGAAGACAGCAATTGTTCTTGACTGGAGTATAAGTTTTAAAATCTAAGTTCTTCAATTTGCCAGGCACTGTGTTAACTTCCAGGGGAAATACTAAAGACCCGAAAGGTCTTGTTGTCATGGAATTTTACAGTTTACTTTAGGGCACAAGATTTATGTGTGTGTCCATGTGTGTGTATGTATAACAAACCATCTGTGTTAAATGAGACATGCTGATTCCTTCGTAGACGTCAACTCCAGAAGTGTGCACACTCTAGAAAATGTAAGAATTTGGATAGGCCAGAGAGGAGGGGGCATTCTCAGATGTGAAATTATCATGGAAGACAAAGGGAGGACCCTCCACAGCCTGATGTCCAGCGCCCTATGGGCAAGTCCACTTAGATGGCTCAAATCTCAAAATCCGTCTGAGTTTACCATCCTCTCTCTGAAACTCTTTTTCTCTGGGTTCCATAATTCAGTAGGACACCAGAATTCTACGGAATCATGGAACCCAGAGAAAGAGAGTTTCAGAGAGGACACTAGAATTCAGCAGGATATCAGCATCCACCCAGTTTCTTATGGGTGGTGTGGGCTTTGGGATCTAACCTTGCCTTTACCAGTTTCTTATTGTGTTGACCTTGGGGATGTTAGGCAGCCTCTTTGTGCCTCCGTTTTCTCATCTATAAAATGGGGTTGAGCAAAGTACTTGTAATTTTTAAAGTCACTATCAGTGTGTTAGGTGTTACACACAGAATTCCTAGGATCATTTCTGGAACATAGTAGGAGTTTGATACTTACTCGCCGTTATTGTTATTTACTTATTTGATGAGTGATTTTGCTCGTGGTACAGTCTCTTACAGAAGCTGAAGCTTTCTCCTGTTTATGGTGCTGGTTCAACAGTGAGCCTTACATGGGCCAAGAAGTAATGCCAAAATCAAATTCTTCTTTATACTTGGCCTCTTCTCAGGGGTAGTTGTCTCTCTTTTTTCTCTATTTTTTAAAATGTCAGGGAAGAGACATAAGAAGCTTTCCATGGAAATAATACCCGGAGGAAGACACAGCACTTAGTCATGGTGATTTCTTGGGGTTTTGGCAATGTCCTAGGTGGGTGTGGGTCCACATGGCAAATATTCCAGCGGTTAGAAGGGACTCAGTCAGGACTTTGGGTTTTTACGGACTGGCTAACCACCTCCAAGATCTGTAATTCTTAACAAAGGAAGCCCAGCCTTTGGATTCCTGATTTAGTGGTTGTGTTTGGGCTCTGAAAATTCTGTTGCATCTTTAAAGCCATGATAGAATCGTTACTATGCAAATTTTTCCTTTGAGTCTTTATGTCACTAAAATACCATGCAAGTGGGATGTCTGTTTTCATCTGGCTTTTATCTGGGATTTAACACACATGGGTGTCTTGTTAACTCTGAAGCCATTAACACCATATCTTCCCCAGGGCGGGGGAAACACAGAAATTGCGGTTAAACAGAAGTGTTCCTGGGTTTTTATTTAATCTTTTCCCCAACCTTACTGCTTTCTCTTTCTGCTCCCCTGAGAGACCTTCTCTTGGGTGTGTGTGTCTGGGAGGGCCGGGGTTTCTTTCCGGGGTGTTGAGGCTCGAACCCACCATGAAAGCATGCTGGAAGAACCCATCCCCTGAGCTCTGTCCCCCTCCCTACTGGGGCTTGCCTTTTGCTTGGGGATGAATCATGCCTGCCAGGTGACCCTACTCACATCTCCTTGTCACTTGGTTCCTGACCTACAGTATTTGATGACTCTGGGCTCCTCTCAGCCTTCTTTCTGAGCAAAGAAAAAATAGCTGACCACACAAACTGCTGGGGGTTGCCATTGTTCACACGTGTCTGGTCTCCTGAGGAGAATTGGTCTGCTCAGTGCCCCCCAGGATCCAGCCGCAACATTTTTTGCATTTCAAAAAATAACTTCCATGCATCTGTGCTTTTACTTAACCTTTTTTGTTTGAAATTCTGCTTGTCTTTTGCAGCAGAGATCAATGTCACCTTCTTTGTGTTGTCATTCTGATGTAAGAATGAGATCATTCTTTCTGATCCCTTTGCTCCACTGTAATAGTCCCAACAGTCAGAGATAGAGATCACAATTCAAAACTCCAGGTGTGCAGGCAATGCAATTTTATTTTTCAGTCACTCATTTTTAGCTTTTGTCAAACCAGACATTCTTCTCTCTCTTCCAGGGGTTTCTTCTAAGGTTAGGCTGCTAGAGATGGAATTAATGATCCCAACTCGACCTTTATCTTTGCTGTATAAGTTTAAAAAGACAATCATGCCCTTCATTCTGGGCTCACCTTGCTTTGGTCTGCAGGATATTAGCAGGCCTGATGTGATCAGAGGTTTGAGGCATACATATGGAGCTGGATTTGCTCACTCCTGGGGCTTTCCTCATGTTACGAGAAGAGGAATCTCAGCCCACTAGTTTCAGAAAAAGGGTAAGAGATAGGTACTGCAGCATTCACCCCCAATTTCCCCAGTCCAGGTCAGCTAACTTCCACCTGACCTACAGACACATAAGCTAAATAAATGCTTATTATTGGAATTTCTGGATAGTTTATTTTTTGCAGGATTTTTCTAGCAAGAAGTTACTGATGTATTATTTCTCATATTGATGAACAGTTCTCTAGAACACAGTGTTCTTTCTCTCAGCAATTTTAATGATTTTTCTCATGTCTCACTGGGGCGTGGAAAACCTAGGCTGTCTGGGGCAGGTCTGCTTAGTTACCCTGTATTGTTTAGGCAATTCTGAAAGACCTGGTTTCTACATAAGAATTAAGGTATAATTTCCTCTGATATTGAATCCCCTAACATATTTGAGGTTTCTGTAATTTCCTCTCTCTCACTCCCAAGACTCAGCCCAGGTTAGATAGGGGCACATGGTGAGGAATACAACCTAAGCCTAGCTTATCAAGTTTCCATCTCTTTTCTGTCCCATTCTCCAAATCCTTTATCTTTCTAAGTATGAATTTTTAATGATTTGTTCAAATTAGTTGTATATGACAGTAGAATGCATTTTGACATATTGTACACAAATGGTCCACAACTTCTCATTCCTCTGGCTGTACGTGGTGTGAGTCACTCCAGTAGTGGAATCATACATGTATATAGGACAACAATGTCTGTCTCATTTTACCATCCTTCCAATACCCACTGCACCCCCCTTGCCCTCACTCTCCTTTATACAAACCAAACTTCCTTCATTCTTCCCCACCACCCCACTCCACTATGGATCAGTATGTGCTTATCAGAGAAAACATTTGGCTTTTGGTTTTTTGGGGTTGGCTTATTTCACTTAGCATGATAGTCTCTGGTTCCATCCATTTACCTGCAAATGCTATAATTTCATTCTTCTTTAAGGCTGAGTAATATCCAATTGTGTATATATACCACAGTTTCTTTATCCATTCATCTGTTAAAGGGCATCTAGATTGGTTTCATAGTTGTGAATTGAGCTGCTATAAATGTTGATGTGGCTGTATCACTGTGGTATACTGATTTTAAGTCCTTTGGGTATGAACCGAGGAGTGGGATAGCTGGGTGAAGTGATGGTTCCATTCCAAGTTTTCTGAGGAATCTTCATACTACTTTCCAGAGTGGTTGCACCAATTTGCAGTCTCACCAGCAGTGTATGAGTACAGCTTTCCCCCCACATCCTCACTGACATTTATTATTGCTTGTATTCTTGATAATTGCCATTCTGACTGGAGTGAGATGTAATCTTAGAGTAGTTTTGATTTCATTTCTCTAATTGCTAGAGATGATGAACATTTTTTCATATGCTTGTTGACCAATTATATTTCTTCTTCTGTGAAATGTCTGTCCAGTTCCATAGCCCATTAATTGATCGGGTTATTGGGTTTTTTGAGCTCTTTATATATCCTGGAGATTAGTGCTCTATCTGAGGTGCGTGTGGTAGAAACTTATCTCCCATTCTGTAGGCTCTCTCTTCACATTATTGATGTTTCCTTTGCTGTGACAAAGCTTTTTAGTTTGATTCCATCCCATTTATTGATTCTTGATTTTATTTCTTGCACTATAGGAGTCTTGTTAAGGAAATCAGGGCCTAATCCGACGGGATGAAGATTTGGGACTACTTTTTGTTCTATTAGGTGCAGGGTCTCTGTTCTAGTGTTTAAGTCTTTGATCCACGTTGAGTTGATTTTGTGCAGGGTAGAGACAGGGGTTTACTTTCATTTTGCTATCCATGGATTTACAGTTTTTCTAGTGCCATTTGTTTAATAGGCTATCATTTCTCCCATCTATGTTTTTGGTGCCTTTTTCTAGTATATTTATGTGGGTTTGTCTATGTGTCCTCTATTCTGTATCATTGGTCTACATGTCTCTTTTGGTACCAATACCATGATGTTTTTGTTACTATTGCTCTGTAGTTTAGTTTAAGCTCTGGTATTGTGATGCCACCTGCTTCATTTCTCTTGTTAAGGATTGCTTTGACTATTCTGGATCTCTTATTTTTCCAAATGAATTTCATGACTGCTTTTTCTTTTTCTATGAAGAATATCATTGGGATTTTAATAGGAATCACATTAAATCTGTATAACGCTTTTGGTAGTGTGGCCATTTTGACAATGTTAGTTCTGCCTATCTAAGAACATGGGAGATCTTTCTATCTTCTAAGGTCTTCAATTTCTTTCTTTAATATTCTAATATTTTCATTGTAGAGGTCTTTCACCTCTTTTTTTTAGATCAGTTACCAAGTTTTTATTTTATTTTTTTGAGGGTGTTATGAATGGGGTAGTTTTCCTAATTCCTCTTGAAGTGGATTCATGGCTTATGTATAGAAATGCATTTGATTTATGGGTGTTGATTTTATATCCTGCTGCTTTACTGAATTCATTTATTAGTTCTAGAAGTTTTCTGGTAGAATTTTTTGTATTTTCTAAATATAGAATCATGTCATCAGCAAACAGTGATTGTTTGAGTTCTTTTCCTATGTGTATCCCTTTAATTTCTTCGGTACATCTGATTGCTCTGACTAGAGTTTCAAGGACTATGTTGAATAGAAGTGGCGAAAGAGGGCATCCCTGTCTTGTTCCAGTTTTTAGAGGGAATGTTTTCAATTTTTCTCCATTTAGAATGATGTTGGTCTTGGACTTAGCATAGATAGTTTTTACAACATTGAGGTATGTTCCTACTATCTCTAGTTTTTCTGGTGTTTCGAACATGAAGAGGTGCTGTATTTTGCCAAATGCTTTTTCTGCATCTATTGAGATGATCATATGATTCTTGTCTTTAAGTCTATTGATGTAATGAATTATATTTATTGATTTCTATATGTTGAACCAACCTTGCATCCCTGGGATGAACCCCACTTGATCATGGTAGACTATCTTTTTAATATGTTTTTGTGTATGATTTGGCAGAATTTTATTGAGAATTTTTGCATCTATGTTCATCAGGGATATTGGTCTGAAGTTTTCTTTCCTTGATGTGTCTTAATCTGGTTTTGGTGTCAGGGTGATACTAGCTTCGTAGAATGAATTTGGAAGGGTTCCTTCCTTTTCTATTTCATGGAATAATTTTTTTTTAATTTTTATTGTTGGTTTTTCAAAACATTACATAGTTCTTGATATATCATATTTCACACTTTGATTCAAGTGGGTTATGAACTCCCATTTTTACCCCGTATACAGATTGCAGAATCACATCAGTTACACATCCATTGATTTACATATTGCCATACTAGTGTCTGTTGTATTCTGCTGCCTTTCCTATCTTCTACTATCCCCCCTCCCCTCTTCTCTCTCTACCCCCTCTACTGTCATTCATTTCTCCCCCTTGTATTATTTTTCCCTTTCCCCTCACTTCCTCTTGTATGTAATTTTGTATAACCCTGAGGGTCTCCTTCCATTTCCATGGGAGGGAAAAGGAAAGAGAAGGGAAATTTCATGG
Source organism: Marmota marmota marmota (assembly GCF_001458135.2). Taxonomy (NCBI): domain Eukaryota; kingdom Metazoa; phylum Chordata; class Mammalia; order Rodentia; family Sciuridae; genus Marmota; species Marmota marmota. Next base: position 3,318,131 of record NW_026000057.1, on the reverse strand, counting down.
AATAATTTGAGGAGTATTGGTGGCAATTCTTCTCTGATGGTCTTGTAGAACTCGGCTGAGAATCTATCTGTCTGGTCCTGGGCTTTTCTTGTTTGGTAGGCTTTTGATGGTGTCTTCTATGTCCTTGCTTGAGGACTGTTTAAATTCAATTTTTCTCCATTTATAATGATGTTGGCCTTGCGCTTGTCCTCCTGATTCAATTTGGGCAGATCATATGCCTCTAGAAATGTCTTGGTGTCTTTGAGATTTTGTATTTTATCAGATAATAAATTTTCAAAATAGTTTCTAATTATCTTCTGTATTTCAATAGCATTTATTGTGATATTTCCTTTTTCATCATGGAGTTTAGTAATTTGAGTTTTCACTCTCCTTCTTTTCATTAGGGTGGCTAAGGGTTTATCAATTTTATTTATTTTTTCAAAGAACCAGCTTTTTGTTTTGTCAATTTTTAAAATTGTTCCTTTTGTTTCAGTTTCATTGATTTCAGCCCTAATTTTTAATTATTTCCTATTTTCTAATATTTTTGGTGTTTATTTGTTCTTCCTTTTCTAGGGCTTTGTGATGTAATGTCACTAATTTATTTGTTGACTTTTTATTCTTTTTAAAATTTTTTTCTTTTTGACTTTTTATTCTTTTAATGAATGAACTCAATACAACAAACTTTCCTTTTACCGCTGAATTCATAGTGTCCCAGAAATTTTGAGATGTTGATCAGAGTTTTCGTTTACCTCTAAGAATTTTTTAAAATCTCCTTCCTGATGTCTTCTGTTATCCATGCATCATTCGATAGAGTATTGTTTAGTCTTCAGGTGTTGGAGTAGCTTCTATTTTTTATTTTATCATTGATTTCTAATTCCATTCCATTATGATCTGATAGAATGCAGGGTAGTATCTGTACTTTTTTGTGTTTGGTAAGACTTGCTTTGTGGCATATGGTCTATTTTTGAGAAGGATCCATGTGATGCTGAGAAAAATTGTATTTGCTTGTTGATGGATGGAATATTCTATATATATTCTGTTAAGTCTAAATTATTGATTATATTATTGAGTTCTGAAGTTTTTTTGTTTAGTTTTCATTTGAAACATCTGTCCAGTGGTGACAGAGGTGTGTTAAAGTTACCCAGTATTATTGTATTGTGGTCTATCTGATTCTTGAAATTGAGAAGGGTTTGTTTGATATATGTAGATGCTCCATTGTTTGGGGCATAGATGTTTATGATTGTTACGCCTTGTTGATGTATGATTCTCTTATGCGGTATGAAATATCCTTCTTTATCCCTTCTGACCAACTTTTGTTTGAAGTCCACTTTATCTGATATGAGGATGGTAACCCCTGCTTATTTACGTGGTCCATGTGAGTGGTATGTTTTTTCCTATCCTTTCATCTTCAATCTATATATGTCTTTTCCTATGAGACGAGTCTCTTGAAGGCGGCATATTATTGGGTCTTTTTAAAAATCCAATCTGCCAGTCTATGTCTTTTAATTGACGAGTTTAGTCCATTCACACTCAGGGTTATTATTGAAATATGGTTATTTTGTTTTGTTTTTGGTTTTTAATTTGAGTTGGTTTCTCCTTTGATTGACTTTTCCTTTATATGTTGTTCCTCCCTTTGCTGATTTTCATTTTCTTCTCATGGAATATTTTGCCAAGAATGTTCTTTCTTATTGTAAATTCCTTTAACTTTTCTTTATCATGGAAGGTTTTTATTTCATCATCAAATCTGAAGCTTAATTTTGCTGGATATAAGATTCTTGGTTGGCATCCATTGTCTTTTAGAGCTTGATATATGTTTTCCAGAATTTCCTAATTTTGAGGATCTGGGTTGAAAAATCTGCTGAGATCTGAATTGGTTTCCCCCTATATGCAATCTAAAACTTTTCTATTGTGGCTTTTAAAATTCTATCCTATTCTGTATGCTAGGCATTTTTATTATAATGTGCCCTCTATCCCAATAATTGTTAGATTCAGTCTTTTCATATTATTCCATATTTCCTGGAGGTTTTGTTCATGGTTCATTACCATCTTCACTCTGTGGTCAACTTTATTTTCAAGATCAAATATTTTGTCTTCATTGCTCGAGTTTCTGTCTTCCACGTGATCTAGTCTGTATGTTGGTAATGCTTTCTATTGAATTTTTATTTGGTTTATCGTTTCCTTCATCTCGAGGATTTCTGTTTGCTTTTTTCCCAGAATCTCTTTTTCTTGAAGTAATCTTTTGCTACCTGTATTTGCTCTCCTTATCTTTTTGTTGGGCTGCTCAGTTGTTGCCTGTATTTGCTCTCTTATATCATTCTTTGCTTCTCAGGTCATTTTGATTATGCACATTCTGAACTCCTTTTCTGACATTTCATCTACTGTGGATTCTATTATTATAGTATCCTGGTTTGTTTGGGGCACTTTCTTCTTCTTCTTCTTCTTCTTTTTTTTCATGTCGTCCATGTGTTTTCTTCTCTAGCAGTGTGGATCTGAGGTATTATGGTTTCTACCCAATAATCTTATAGTGTCCTGCAGATTACCAACACCTGCCTTTAAGGGGGAGATCAATATTTACAGCACCCACTGCAAACAATATGCAGCCTTAAACCATATAGCTCCTATTTAGACAATTATGGTTTTGTCACAATAAACAGAAATGATGTGTTTAATGAATAGCTACAATATAAATAGTAGGTTTGCATAATGGCCTTCAGTTTCTAATGGTGGACAAAGAGAGAACTGGGAGCTGGTGTCGGATGTAGGATGTGGGGTTTATGAGGTAGGGGGAGAGACCACAGAGGTATTAGATCACAGGAAGAGTGAAAGAGGAATCAGGAGAAGGGATACCTCTGGTGTAACCAGGCATGCAGGGAACTTGGTTCAACAGGTCTTCCAGGTCCTGGATGTTGTCTCTAGATGGAAGTGGGCACATTGCTAGTTGGTAGCAGCGGCAGCAACAAACCTAAAGGATTGATGTTAGCTCCCAGGCCCTAGCTGGTGTCTTAAGATGGAAGCTGCCCCAACTAAAGATAGTGGTGGCAGCAGCAGAGGTAACCCAAGATGGTGGCAGAAGTGTCCCAAGGTGCAGGCGACTGCTTTCAGAGATGGGGCTGAGAGGGCAGGCCATGTGGTAGCATTGAGCAGCCTGTTTGGAGATGCAGCACTGTGGCGTGCAGAGCTGTGGTGGGCTGCTGCCTCCAGACCCTGTCTGTTGTCCCAAGCTGGAGGCTAACATGTGGGAGGAGCTATGGAGATGGCTGCAGTGTCCCAGGATGGAAGCAGGCCAGGAGAACCATATGTTGGTAGATGGGAGGCTGCAGCCCATTGCTCTCCTCCTCCCTTTGTGCTGTGGCTCCACCTCCTCCTCCTCCCCACAAGTGAGGAGGCCGGGTGGCTTTCGTCCTCCACACATGCACTGCAAGCTGGGTCACCTCTACATATGCCTTCTTTTGCATATACAGTTGATGATAAAAAGTTTGACTCTTCAAGTTCTTCTAAACTTTAAAGTCTAAGATTTGTCTTTTCTTTTGGTCCAGTCGTTATCTTATGGTAAATTCTTATTGCCTGAACAGGGGCAGGTTGTGTAGTAGAAGAGAGTACTAGAGGAAAAACAAAGTATGTGCTCATATTAGAAATTGCCCTCCTGGCACACAATCTGTTACCAGTAAACAGAATTGCTAATTGACTTCTTTCCTAAATTTGAGACCTGTCTCTTCTAACTGCCTCCTATAGAGGGCCTATGGAGATCTTGAGTTCAACATGTCCAAAATGGAACACATTCTGATGCCTTGATCTAATCCTTATTCAGTTTCCTTATCTCAACAAGTGGAATCTTCATCTGGGAAGTGCTAGGGCTACTTCCAGCTCGAGATTCCTTTATTCCCCACCATCTCTTTTTAGGATCGTGAATGAACAATACTCTTTTATGCCCCTAGACTTTGCTCAAATAATTTTTCCCTAGATGAGCTTTCCAAATTTCCACCCCTTACAACCACAAATACTTCTCCTTGGCTAATTCCTTTATGTGAATCTAAATAGTATGTCCTTCAGAATGCTTGTCCTGACTTATCTGTCCTCCATGACATACTTGTGTGTCATCCTGCTAGTTTCCAAAACTCTTATCAGATTTCTAATTCCTGACATTTTCTTTCCTTAAGTAAACTTTAAATGGAAGTACATCACACAAAAATATGTGCAAGTCGAAAATATGTATCTTGATGAATTTTCACAAAATGAATGTTATCATTCGTCCAGATAAAGAAATAAAATGTTACCAGCCATGTAACCCTCTGTCCCCTATTCTAGTAGCAGCCTTCTCCAAGGTAACCACTATTGACTTCTAACACCACAGATTCATTTCATATTTTCTTGAGCTTCACATAAATAGAACCATACAATGTGCATTCTTGTGGTTCAGTATTATGTTTGTGATATTCATGGTGTGTGTGGCAATGATCTTTCTTTCACATTCCCTTGAGCAAAGATATCACAATTCACTTATCTATTTGATTGTTGGAAATATCTGGGTTACTTTGAGTTTCTGCCTGCTGTAAATTCCACAGCTATTATGAACATTCTTGTGTCTTTGTATCTGCTTTTTTTTTTTTCCTGAAAGGTTTGTGCATTTCTATTTGGTGTACATATAGGAATGAATTTGCAGGATTGTAGAATGGGCCTATATTCAGCTTTATTAGATAGTGTCAGTTTTTCAAAGAATCTATAATAATTTAAATTCACACCACCAATGTTTGAAAATTTTAGTGGTTTCAAAATAATCTTTGGTTACGGCATGAGGTAGGCATGAAGATTCAGTTTTTTTCAGGAAGGCATGGTGGTGCATGCCTATAAACCTGGCTACTCAAGAATCTGAGGGTGTAAGTATAAAGCTGGCCTCCACAATTTAGTGATATCTGTCTCAAAAAGGAAAAATAGGGCTGGAGATGTGTTATGATGATAAAGCATTCCTGGGTTCAATCCTCAGTACTGCCAAAAAAAAAAACAAAAAAACACTTTTTCCATATATCTGGTTGGTACAGCATTGTTTACCAAAACTATCACTTTCTCTGCATAGTTTCAGTAGCAACTTTTCTGTAAATCATTTGATTATGAATGAATGCATCTAAATATGATTCTCTTTTCTGTTCCCTTGGACCAATATCATACTTTCTTAATTACTGAATCTTTGTAAGAAATCTTGCAATCTCATAGTATTATTGCTCCAAAATTTTTCTACTTTAAGATTTTCTTTCTAGGTTCTTTAAATTTCCATATAAATTTTAGATTCATTTGTCAACTTCCAAATTAAAAAAAAAAAAAACAAATCCCTACTGGGATTTAGTTTTTGAATTTCCTTGAGTTTACAGATAAATTTTGGAAGAATTAAAATTTTAACTATCTTGAGCTCCTCTAACTCATTAATTCTTTAATATTTTGCAGTTTTCTGCCATACATTTTTTTGTTAGATTCATTTCTACTTATTTTCTTTTTATGAGACTACATGTAATATCTTCAAAATTTTCATTTTCCTTTTATTTTTTAGTTCATAGAAATATAATTGAATTTTGTATGTTCATCTCACTTCTAGTGACCCTTTAAATTATTTATTTATTTATTTTTTAACAATACACAACAATGGAATGTATTACAATTCTTATTACACATATAGAGCACAATTTTTCATATTTTTGTACAAAGTATGTTCACACCAATTCATGTCTTTATACATGTACTTTTTTTGCATTATAATTCTTATTACACATATACTAATTCTAATTGTTTCATATTATTTGGGGTTTTCCATGTATATGACCACAAATAAGGACATTTCATCCTCTTTTCCAATCCTTATAGCTTTGTTTATTTTGCTTTTGTCTTCCTGCTGCACTGACCAGAGCCTACTGGACATGTTGGGTATGTGTGACAACACTGCATGATCTCATCCTTATGACGTTGCTGGTTGTCATCCCTCAGGGGATGATGCTACTGGCACTCCTGGGTAGAGGCAAGGGATGGTACTACACATCCTACATTGCACAGGCCATGTTCCCCCAGAGAGGAATTATCTGACTCTAAAGATCAGTGTTGCCAAAGTTGACAACCCCTGGCATGAAGGAAAGCAGACTGGTATGGCATAGATCTCAGGTGTGGCTGTTAGTATTGAGAGCACTGGGCCAGCATCATTAGGAAAACATTTGATCATGACCAACACACTCTAAACTGTGTTCTAGCATATTTTTATGTAAAAATGGTTAATGATTAGTATCAGTTTGGGACACAAAGCCATGTTTCAGTTGTCTAAAAAGTTAATTTATGGGGAAGAGCTCATTTCCAAATAATGCCAAAATGTATGAAGTTGTACAGAAAGGCAAGACTTCTTTATAATTTTTATATTGTTCAACAACAATTTAAAAACCATTTCTGGCTTACTGGTTGGATATTTGCACAAAAAGATTATGGAAAAAAAAAGTTCTAAAACAAACTGTGGTTTGGACTCAGGGCCCCATTGAGCATTCTTCCTCCCTACAGGGACTTGACTAAACAGCCCAGCCTCAATAGCATCTGGCGATCAGCTGGGAGCTCATTCTGAAAGAAGTCTCCTGCAGTCTAGTCATCCTTTATGTCTTCAGAACCAGGGAACACTCAGCTGGGGCATGGAGGAGCCAACTAAATTTGGTGGCATTGCAGCAAATTTCAGGAATTTGCCTGATTAGGGTGGGTGAGGGGGATACAGGGTGGCATGACATGGATTATGCAGAAATTGAGGAAAGGATAAAATGTGCTGGAAATAAAATGCATAAGCGACAACATCTGGAAATTGATTGAAAAAAGGCAACAAATGAAAGTGCATCTGTGGAAGAGAAAATAAGACCCAGATTGCCACACATCTAAAAGATTGGGAACCTAGAGAAAGTTCTATTGACAAGAACAATAGCAACGACAGCAGCAGATCCTGTGGCCTGGTGACATGCAACGGGATGCAAATTGGACATCCTGAAGAAATCGCTACCTGTATTCCAGCATGCTCTCTGAGCCGTGAATTATGTGCAGGAAGGAAGCCCAGAGAACCCCAATTCCAGTGGTAAGAAGAGATGGCACTGCTCTATCAAAATACAAAAAAGTACAGAGTTGGGTGTACTGACAGACCACTTGTTAGTTTGAAGTAAGGAAATTTCATTGCCTCTTAAATCACTGCACTCATTTCTTCACATTCCACGGTTTCATCAATGAAATACTTTCTTGAGCTCTGGGTCATGACATCGCTAAGCTGCTCAGATGACACTGGCTTTGGATACAGCCTAGGAGAACATCTTTCTCAGTTTATTCATAATTTAACACTGAATAATAGCCACGTCGACACTGCTGGTCATAAATCATGCTATCGTCACACTCTCTAATCATTTGGAGCCTGACAGCACTTACTCTATCCATCCACAGGATGAAATGAGATTCCCATTGTCCACTGACCCCCAGTGTCCTCATTTAAGTCATGGAGGAATGGATGTTTAATGCAGTCTTGAGACTCTGTTTTAGTAAATCTCCAGGTGACAGGACAGAGACCACCAGAGCTGTTATTTCTTGTGGACACTCAAAATCATACCAGAAATGCCTTTCATTATCAGGAATTTTTGCCAAGAAGCTGCTAGTGCTACTCATGAAAGTTATAGATTTCTTCCTGTTAAAGTTGGTTGGTTCTTCCTCATTTTCAATATCTCTTCCTTCTAGGTTATTTTTTTTAATTTTATTTTTAAAGATGAGCCTCAGCCCACTCAGTAATGCTGAGTCTTGAAATTTAAAGAAAGGACATTCTCTCTCATTCTCTCTCTCTCTCTCAGTACTGGGGATATTGTCGTACAAGAAAGGAGACTGATCTGTGGAAAGGAAGGTGGCAGGAAAGTCATCTATGCATTGAACATTCTTCCTTTAAAGACAAAAATCCCATAACACACAGACACCCACTGTTGTGTGTTGAATTGTGTCTCTTCTGAATTCATTTGTTGAAGTCCTAACCCACAGGGCCCCTCAAAATGTGATTGCATTTGCATTTGTAGATGTAACCTTTAAAGAGGTAGTTAAGTTAAAATGAGGTCTTTAGGGTGGGCTCTAAACTAATCAGACTATTGTCCCTTTAAGAAGAGGAGATTAAGGTACAGATACACAGAGGGATGATGATGTGAAGACACAGGAAGTAAACTGTCATCCACAAACCAAAGAGAGACAAGTCTCAAAATAAATTAGCCCTACTGAGACCTTGATCTTAGACTTGCAGCCTCCAGAATTGTGAGATAATAAATTGTTGTTGAAGCCACCCAGTCTGATACTCTGGATACAACTTGATACATTTCTGTGGATGAACAAATATTTTTTCCAGGTTTAAATGGACTCTTAGTCAAACACATTTTTAACACCAAACATGTCTCAGACATCTACTCTGTTTTAAATTTAGAAAACAAAGAGATACTACCCAAACAGCCCCTACAACTTTTCTATGGACGAAATGGACAGATAGTGGTACAGAGCCACCAGCCGTGATACGAACGTCCCCACAGAATCAGACCCTAAGACAAAGATGGGAATGTCCACAGACTGATTTTTTCATAATCAGTTGTGGTAAAATATACATAACATTAAATTTACTATTTTAACTATTTTTTAAAGTGTACAGTCCTGGGTGATATGTACATTCCCATTATAGTGCAGTTGTCACCACTATCCATGTCCAGAATGCCCCATCACCCCAGCAGAAACTCTGTTTATTAAGCAGTAACTCCCCATTGCCCCACTTCCCTCAACTCCTAGTAACCACAGTTCTACTTTCTGTTCCATGAATTGGACTTTCAGGTACCTCATATAAGTAGAGCAACACAATCTTGTCTTTTTGGACAAGTGGCTCATTTCACTCAACAGAATGTTTTCAAGATCTATCCATATTGTAGCATGTATCAGAACCCCATTCCTTTTTAAGGCTAAGTAATATTCCACTGTATATATAAATACACCATATTTTGTTTATCCATTCATCTGTTGATAAACAGTTGGATTGTTTCCAACTTTTTGGCGATCATGAATAATGCTGCTATGACCATCAGTGTACAAGCATACTAATTCTTAATCTAGCAAGTAGAAAGTTTAGGTCAGTTCTGAGGCATCATATAGCAGAAAAAGGCCCAGGGCTCTGTGGATAGGGGTTGGCACCTATAACTTTAATATTTTGCGGGGCTGGAAAGATATCAGGGATTGAACTCGGAGGTACTCAACCACTGAGCTATATCCCAGCCCTATTGTTTTAAACTTGTTTAATTTTTTAGTTGTAGTTGGACACAATACCTCTGTTTTATTCATTTTTACGTGGTGCTGGGGATTGAACCCAGTGCCCTGCACATGCTAGGCAAGCGCTTCACCATTGAGCCACAACACTAGCCCCTCTCCAGCTCTATTTTGTAGTTTACTTAGAGACAGGTTCCCACTGAGTTGCTTAGTGCCTTGCTTTTGCTGAGGTTGGCTTTGAACTCGTGATCCTCCTGCCTCGGTCTCCTGAGCCACTGGGATTACATAATTTCAATGTTGGTGAAGAGCTTGCTTCTCACCTTCTCTTATTCCTGCTCACAGCCTCATCCTCTTTGCAGAGCACTGCATACATGGATCCTGGATCAGGACAACTCTGTGTGATTCCTGCTGCTGCCAGACAGAAGCTGTTTGGCTAGTTATTTCACCATCATAATGATTCCTGCTAACAATAATTATGAAACATACTAATGATAACTAGGAATATGAGTTCACATCATGAGAATAAAGCATTTAGACAACTGTGTTTTCTTTTTTTATTATTAGTTGTTCAAAACATTACAAAACTCTTGACATATCATATTTCATACATTTGCTGTATGTATTTTCAAAATGTGTTATTCTTAGGGATAGCATGTCACTTATGGTTATTTGTTTGCAAGCATCAAACTCCACCTCTGAATAATGAAAACCAAACAAAATTACATTTATTTGAAAACTGTCGTGATGCTCCATTATTCATTCCCCATAATGTTTTCCTGGGGAAACAAGGAAAAAAAGGAATAGACAACCATTAGGGCCCTCCCCTGAAATGACAGAACTCCAAATATCTCATTTCTCCTTGGCTCATTCCATTCAAGATTTCACGTTTCAGGAGAATCTAGAGACAGAGCTCAACCTATCCCCATCCATCCCTTGGTTGAGGGCAGGATGAGTGGGGGTGAGTGGGGAAGGGGGAGACAGGAAGGAGGGAGGGGCCAGCACCAAGACAAAGAATGTTCCAGGACCCTTTTGACTTCTGGAGGCCAATTCGCGACATCTGAATTTACCATGGCAATGAGATGGCACAAGTAGGGGAGATGTAATCTCCAAATGATTCTCAAACATTCGTTTATATGCATATTTATATGCACATGAATCACTTAAAGAGATAATTAAAATATAGGTTCTAATTTGATTAATTTGGGACAAGCCTGAGATTTTGCATTTCAACTCTGAGACAAATGCCTTTGGGCTATCTATGACCCTCGCCGTGAGAACGAGGCATTGAAAACTGTGTGTCACCCACTGTAGGAACGAAGTAATTCAGACTTTGGGGATGGCACCAAAAGATCTCAGAAATGACTATCTCCCAAATTAACAAGTGGATTCCAACTCTGGACAGAGGATACCTGGAATGTAGCCTTTGAATCACCTCTTTAAAATTTCCTGCTCCCCTTGAAGGAGAGAATCACAGCTTCTAAGATTGGGGTCCCCTGTGCTTCTCCTTTACTAGCAAAACAATAAAACTTTTCCTTTTTCTCAAGAAAGAAAAAAAAAAAAGAAAGAAAGAAAAACTCTGTGTGTGAGCAATGTGAGATGCTTCTAAGCATCTATTAATTAATAATTAATTAATTAATTAGTACCAGGGGTTGAACCCAGGGTGCTTAACCACTGAGCCACATTCCCAGCTTGGTTTTTATATTTCATTTAGAGACAATGTCTTGCTACGTTGCTTAGGGGCTAGTTAAGTTGCTGAAGCTGGCTTTGAACTTGTGATCCTCCTTCCTCAGCCTCCCAAACTGCTGAGATTACAGGTGTGCACCACTGTGCCTTGCAGCACCTTTTTATTTCTTAATGCTTAATTTAATTTTAAAATTTCTTTTATTGGGATACAGTTTACATGCTTCAAATTCACCCGTGTAAAGTGTACCATTTGGTGGCCTGTAATATATTTACAAGGTAAACTTCATCATCTAATTCCAGAATATTTTTGTCACCCTGAAAAGAATCCCCATACTCATTAGTGGTAATTCACCATTTACTTCTTTCCCTCTGCCACTCAATCACCATCTTTCTTCCTATTGTGATCTTCCTTATTGTGAACATTTTACATAAATATAAATCACACAGTATGTGGAGTCTTGTGTCTGACTTATTTAACTGAATGTTGTGGTTTGAATACTAGGAGTCCCCCAAAACTCCTGTATTAATGCAGGAATGTTCAGAGGTGAAATGAGTAGATTATGAGAGCTATAACCTAACCAGTAGATTAATCATATGGATTAATAATTTGAAAGGACTGTTGGAGGAGGTGGTAGCTGTAGGCAGGAGGGGTATGACTGGAGGAGAAGGGTCACTGGGTACATGCCCTTGGGATTCTATCTTGTTCTCCTGGCTCTTCCCTCTCACTCTCTTGTCTTTCTGGATGCCACGAGGTGGGCAGCTTTTGTCCACTACACCCATTCTCCATGAAGTTCTTCCTCACTTCAGTCCCAGAACAATGGAGGCGGACAGCCATGAACTGAGACCTCCGAAACTGTGAACTCAAAATACACTTTTCCTCTCTAAGTTTTTCTTGTTAGGTATTTTAGTCACAGTGATGAAAAGTTAATATATAAATTGGTACCAAGGAGTGAGGTTGTTGCGGTGATTAACCTGATCATGTAGTTTGGAAGACTTTAGGACTGATTTGTGGGAGGAGTTTGGAAAGTTTTAAGATGCAGGGTGGAGAAGCCTTATTATGCTGTAATGGAGCTTAATGGGCAATTATGGTAAGCGCTCAGAAGACTAGAATGCTAACAGTAATGTGGACAGTAAAGACTGTGCTCATGAGGTTTCAGAGGGGGATGAGAACTGTTTGGAATTGAACTAGAGATCATTCATGTTACTTTCTAGCAAAGAATGTGTCTACATTTTCCCCATGTCCTGAGATGATGTGAGAAGGAATTTAAAAGTGATGGACTAATTAATCTGGCAGAGGAAATGTCAGCAGAGCATTCAGGCAACGATGCATGAAGCTGTGGGAACGTAGCCAAAACTGGAATGGAGATTTCCAGGATTAAGAGATGCCAGTAATGTAAAGTGTCTACTGCGGAAAGTTGTCAGCTGAGGACAGAGCCAGCCTCAGAGAGAGACCATGCCAGCTGCTACCAGCAAGGTCAAGTACATCTCACTGTCATGTGCCCCAGATGTGGGAAATGGAGTTACAGAGCTTATTTGCCCATCTGGGTTTTGGTCTTATTTTGGTTCCATTCCTCCTTTCTATGCCCCATTCCTCCATTTTGGAATGAAGATGTTTACTTTGTACATTATATATTGGATACGTGTAATTTGTCTTTGCTTTTTACAGGGACTCAAAGCTGAGAGTTTGTCTTGAGCTTCTGATTAAACTTTAGACTTGGACTTTCAAAGTGCTGGAACTATTAAGAATATGGGGGCCCTTGGAGTGGATTAACTGCATTTTACATTGTGAGATGGACATGAATTTTTGAGAGCCAGTAGTGGAATGTTATGGTTTGGATATGAGGTAGCTATAAAAAAACTCCTGTATTTTTAAATTTTTTTTTTAATTTTTTATTTTTATTATTAGTTGTCCAAAACATTACAAAGTTCTTCACATATCATATTTCATACATTTGATTCAAGCAGATTATGAACTCCCATTTTTACCCCGTATACATATTGCAGATTCACATCGGTTACACATTCACTTTTTTACATACTGCCATACTAGTGTCTGTTGTATTCTGCTGCCCTTCCTATCCTCTACTATCTCCCCTCCCCTCCCATCTTCTCTCTCTACCCCATCTACTGTAATTCATTTCTCTCTCTTGAAAAACTCCTGTATTAATGCAGGAATGTTCATAAGTGAAATGATTAGATTATGAGATCTGTAACCTAACCAGTGAATTAATCCATTAGAAAGATTACTAATTTGAAAGGACCACTGTACTCGGTGATAATTGTAGGCAGATAGACAGGACTAGAGGAGATGGGTCACTCACTGGGGGCATGCCCTTGGGGATCGTGTTCCCCTGGCTCCTCCCTCTTACTTTGTCTGCTTCAAGATGCCAGAGGTAAGCAGCTTTTCTCTACTATATCTTTCCTCCATGATGTTCTGTCTTACCTTGGGCTCAGAGCAATGAAATCAGATAACCATAGACTAAACCTCTGAAACCATGAGCCAAAATAACATTTTACTCCTCTCAATTCAGGTATTTTGGTTACAGGAAAGAAAGAAAGAAAGAAAGAAAGAAAGAAAGAAAGAAAGAAAGAAAGAGGAAAGGAAAAGGAAAGGAAAGGAAAGGAAAAGAAAAGAAAAGAAAACTAACACACATAGGATAATGGTTTTCAAGTTTCTTTCATTCAGTGCAAGCCCAAGACTTGTTATCTTTTTAGAGCTGAATTATATTTCATTATATGGGATATACCACATTTTTATCTCCTCATCAGTTGATGGAAATTTTGAGTTATTTCCACTTTTTGAGTCTTATTAATAATGGTGCTGTGAACATTTGAGTAGATGTTTTGTTTTGATTTGTTTTTATTTTATTTTATTTTTTTGGAGGGTGGGTGGAAAAGCAGCTCAGGACATGGGGATTGAACTCAGGGCACTCGAGCCACATCCCCAGCCTATTTTGTATTTTATTTAGAGACGGGGTCTCACTGAGTTGCTTAGCGTCTTGTTTTTGCTGAGGCTGGCTTTGAACTCATGATCCTCCTGCCCCTGCTTCCAGAGTCATGGGATTACATGCTACCATGCCCTACTTGAGTACATGTTTTTAATTCTCTTCGGTATATATTTATATTAGAATTAATGGATCATGTGTTAGCTTTCTTTAACTTTTTGAGAAAGTGCCAAACTGTTTTCCACAGAGAATGTACCATTTTACACACCCAATTTATGAGCGTTTTAATAGTCTACTCCTTATAGTCTTTTTTAAAAAAATAGCCATCCTTGTAGATATAAAGTAATATCTTATTGTAGTTTTTATTTGCAATTCTCTAATTACCAATGATTTGGGCATCTTTTAATGTTTATTGGTCATTATATATTTTCTTTGAAAAAATATCTTTTCAAATTCTTTTCACTTTCTTGATAGTGCTCCTTTGGAGCACAAGACTTAATTTTGATACTTTTAATTTTGATATCATGTCTAAGAAGTCATGGCCTAATCCAAGTTCAGGGATCCCCCTAACCTTTTTTCCTAAGTATTTGTTTAAGTCAGCCTTTTTACCACTGTGACCAAAAGACCTGACAAGAACAGTTTTAGAGGAGGAGAAGTTGATTTCGGAGCTCCTGGTTTCAGAGGTCTCAGTTCATAGGTGGTTGACTCCATTGCTCTGTGTCTGAGGTGAGGCAGAACATCAGGGAAGAAGGGTGTGGAGGAGGAAAGCAGCCAGGACATGGCAACAGGAAGCAGAGAGAGTGAACTCCTTCTACCAGGGACAAAATATAAACCCCAAAGGTGTGCCCTCCGTGATCCAACTCCTCCAACTACACCTTACTGCCTTAAGTTACCACAAGTTAATCCTTATCAGTGGATTAATCCACCAATCAGGGTATAACTCTCTTAATCATTTTACCTCTGCAAGTTTCTTGCATTGTCTCACACATGAGCTTTTGGGGACATCTCAAATCTAAACCATAACAACATTTTTGTAATTTAAGCTCTTACACTAAGGTTTTGATTAATCTTTAATTGATCTTTGTGTATTGTATGAGAGAAAGGTCCAAATCCATTCTTTTGTATGTGGCTATACAGTTGTCCCAGGACCATTCTTTCCCTGTTGGATGGTCTTGGCACCCTCATCTAAATCAATTCACCACAGATGTGTGGGTTTATTTCTGGACTTTCAATTCTATACCATCAATCTATATACTAACATGTGTGTGCATGCTTATGTGTATATATATGTGTGAAAAAATATATATTTATACACAAATACATACACATATATATTCACACATGCACACATATTATGAATTTATATATATGTAAAATGAGGAATTGGCTCTTATGATTATTGAGACAGAAATCCCATGATCTGCCATTTGTAAACTGGAGAACCAGGAGACCTAGTGATGTAATTTAGCCTAAATTCAAAGGCCTGAAAACCAGGAACTAATGATTTAAATCAGCCTGAGGAGAAGATGGAATAATATGTCCCAACTCAAGCAGTGAAACAGGAAAAAGAAAAGGCAAATTCTTCCTCCCCATGCCTTTTACTCTTAATCCAGACCCTCAGTGAATTGGATAATTCCCAACCAGGTTGGAGGGTGTGCAATCTCCTTTACTGAGTCCACTGATTCAAATACTAATCTCATTAGGAAACAGTCTCACAAACACACCTGGAAACAATGTTTGATCTGATCCGCTCATTGTCCATGCCAATTGACACATAAAATCAACCATCCCAGCATATATTGATCATGTGTTTCCTGACCTTTATTCTATTAATATGGAGAATTACATTGAGTGATTTTATATATATTGAACCAAACTTGCACTCCTGGTATAAATCTCACTTCATCATTGTGAAAAATACTTTTTAAATGTTGCTAGATTTAGTTCATTAATATTTTGTTGAGAATTTTTGCCTCTGTATCATATGGGGTATTGTCTATAGTTTTTTGTGTGAAGTCTTTGTCTGGTTTTGGTATTAGAGTAATAGTGACTTCAAAGAAGAATTTAAAAATGATTCTTCCTCTTATATTTTTGTAAGATTTTGTGAAATATTAATGTTAGTTCTTTAAACATTTGGTAGAATTTATCATTAAAGTCATCTTGTATTAGGCTTTTTCTGGTGAAACATTTCTGAGTACTAATTTAATATCTTTACTTGTTATAAATCTATTCAGGTTTTATATTTTCTTTTGGGTCATTTCCCCAGGAATTTGCTCATTTTATCTAGGTTATCTCATTGGTTGGCATATACTTGTTTGTAGTACTTTCTTAAAATCCTCATTAACTCTATAATGTTGATAGTAATGTCCCCTCTGTTTTTTTTTCTTTTTTTAGCAATTGAGTCTCATCTCTTTTCTTGGTCAGTCGTGTTAAGGTTTGTAAATTTATTGAACATTTGAAAGAACTAACTTTGGTTTAATTGATTTTCTCTACTATTTTTATGTTCATCTCATTCAATCCTGCTCTTATTTTATTACATAGGTCCTTTTGCTTTCTTTGGGTTTAATTTGCTTTGCTTTTCTAGGTGTTGAATGTGGAAGATTAGACTATTGGTTTGAGATACTTTTCCTTCTTAATGTAGACATTTATAGATATGAGTTTCTATGAACTACTTCAATTTTATCACATGTTTTGTATAGTTTTAGTTTTGAATAGTATAATTTTATGCTTTAGATCCATTCATCTCAAACATTTAAACTTTTTTTGTTATTTATTCTTTGAAACATTTTCTTTTTTTTAAAGGAATGTTTTGCTTAATTTCCACATATTAGTGATTTCTTAAAATTGCCTTCTGTTATTGATTTCTAATTTTATTCTGTTGTGGCTGGAGATCATATTTTATGTGACTTCATTCGTTTTATATTGAATGAGACTTGTTTATGTAATAACACATGACTTAACCTGAGAAAAATATGTACACTACTGTTGTTGGTGGAGTGTCCTATAGATCTTTGTTAGATGTAGTTGGCTTATAATGTTATTTAAGTCTTTGATTTTATTGTTGGCCTTTTGCCTAGTTGTTTTATTACTGAAAGTGGAGTAATGAATCCCCAGTAATTATCGTTGAATTATTTGTTCTTAATCCATTGTTGATTCAGGTGTTTTGGTGCTCTCTGGTTAGGTGCACATATGTTTTTAAACCTTATATCTTCCTGATGAGTCAATCCTTTTATTTTCATGAAATTTCCTTCTCTAGTGACAATTTTGTTTTATACTCTGTTTTTTTATACTCTATTTTTGCCTTGGTTACTGTTTGAATGATATCTTCATTCCCTTCACTTTCAACCTAATTATGTCTTGAATCTTAAGTCTGTTTCTTATAGATAGCATATTGTTAGATTTTTAAAAATGTATTCTTCCAATCTCTGTATTTTAATTGAGGTCTTTAATCCATTTACATTTAATGAAAATCACTAATAATTTCTGTCTTCCTCTTACTATGTGTTTTTTATATGTCTTAAGCTCTTTTGTTTCCTTCTCCCTCCTTCTGCTCTCTTTTGTGCCATATAAATGTTTTCTAGTGTACCATTTTTATTCCTTTGTCATTTATATATAACATATTTTTCAATTATATTCTTAGTGGTTTCCTTGGTGAACCACTAGAGTGTAATAATCTAGTTTAGATTAATACCAATTTACTTTCAGTAGCACACAAACACTTTACTCCTGCATTACTTTGTTTCCTTTCCTCTTCTATATCTTATTTTCATACAAAGTACATCATTATACATGGTGTGGGCCTGTCAACATAGATTTAAAACTCTTTGCTTTATACAATTGTCTTTTAAATCAGACAGGAGAAAAAAATTACAAGCAAAAAATCCACTTATTATATCTTTCATTTTTATGTGGATTTAAGTTACTGTCTGTTCTTTAATTTCACCCTGAAGGACTCCCTTTATTATTTCTTATAGGGCAGGTCTCAAGTTCATTTATTGAATCCTCATTTATTTCTTTCAGAGGGGAGATCATGTAACCACAAGAGTAGCTATGAAAACCATTAGAATGACCGATAAAATGATAAAACAATAATTATTCTTTGTGAAAAATGTATTTCACATTCTTTGGAAATACTGTAGTTCTTTTATTTTGAACTGGCTTTAAAAGTCCTACTGTTTTTAAAACTTTCAGAAAATTATTTTTCTGTAAGAGTGATGGAAAAACCCTTCCTGAATATAGCAATACTAATAATTAAGTTATGAAAAGCACTTTGGCCTTAAATTGTGAAATGAATTCTTTGTGAAATCAAATCTGGATCTGTAAACAATGGTGTTTGTTTTAAAAAACTGAACAAATAATGGAAAGTTTGGATAAAGGCAGAACACATAATTCTTGAATATTGAGTGGTAAGATTGTCTTTCATAACTTCTTTCAAAGTATTTTATACATATTAATTTAAACCTCACACATGTTCATCTGTAGAACATTTATCCACAAGTGTCTGCCAATATACATCATTGACCCCAGAGATAGGAGATAGAATCGAAGGCACAACTAGTTCAGGCTCAAATCATATTTTTCTACCAGAAAAAAATTCTAGTTCCTTTTGAACAGCCCTGGACATTTAGAAAGAGCCAATAGGCACTTGTCTGTTAACAGATGCACTTCCTGCGGACAAAGAAGAATCGAACATGGCCTTTGGCTGGTGGCCAGCCTATTTAGTGGCTCTTGAAGCATGTGCCTTCTCAGTGTGTGGCAATGCCAGTCTATTTCTGACCTTATCCATCACAGACTCTTGGGTTTCCTAGCCCGCTGGGCTGGGAGGCAAGTCTAGACCTTCACTGAGGAGCTGATCGCTGTCACACACATCTGTCAGTATCACTGGGACCAAGCATGCATTGTAGCTCTTACTCATGAAAGAACTTTGCTCAAAGCCCTTCTGGGGAGTTCCTTCCTAGCCTGATTTGCTAGGAGGTTTTTCTCAGAAACAGTGGCTACCTGTGAGGTCTTGCCACTGATGATCTCCCTCCTGGTCAAGCAGGACATTTTCCCTTATCTTACTAAAGAAATCCCTTTTATAAGGAGTCCTCCTACTGAGCCTTTGGAGGATTAAGTGCCTGGTTAAGTCCCCTCTACAAGGAGAAGCTGATATGAATTTGGTTTATGTCTTAACTCTGAGGAATCCATTTTGAAAACTGTCAATGGAAGCAGATTAAACAGAATGATTACCCCAAGCTATTTATGGATTCTACCCATAGTTCGCTAGGCTTGAACTCAAGCCTTTTCTGTCCTGAATGGGATGCCTTTGAACAAGAAAGAGTAAAATTACCCATTTCTATTAACCTTGACACTGCATGTAAATTGTTTCTAAAGCCAACACAATGTGATTTTTTCAGGGGAAGTCTTTATTGGTGGAGATGTTTTTCCTCAGGGTCTCTCTTCGTCTGGCAGGTTACCTGAGGTCGACTTTATTTATTTCCTCCACTAGGTGGCAGGACTTTTAGGCCATGTTACAAATGTGTCCCAGAAAGTCCTCTTGGAACAGAGCAGTTACAATTGTCAACATTTGGTGCAGGTCAAGGAGTTGAATTTCTTCTGCCTCTGAGTTTCTATGATTACCTTGTTCCACATTCCTTCTCGGAATGCAGTTTATTTTTTCAGGCAAACAATGTACAAACAACGTTGTTTTTGCTTTTGGCACCATGTCTCCATTGCAGAAATGATTTTTTAAGTCACAGATCCTTGACTGAAGAGTATGTGGTTTCTTGTTTTCAGGAGGAAAGAGGGTTGCCTTCTGGACTATGGATAGAATCATTTATTTCCATCTAAAAGGACAAGGGTGAAAGATTGGAACGTTGGTACTGTTATGAGAGAATGGAATGAAAACACTTTAAAAGAAATAAAACAAATGATATTAAGACATGGAAAACACTACAAATATAGGAGAGAGTCAATGGAGTCTAAGAATTTTAGCATCTTGTGGATCATTGGGTCCAGATTATGTTCTGCTAAATTTTCGATACTGAATAATGGCCTTTTTGGCTCATGATTCAATGTGAGTGGCATTTGGGGTGATCCTGGCTAATTGAGAGATTAGGCAAGATGCTTTTGAAACCATATCATCAAATGCAAGTGGAAAATATTTTCCCAGCTATCTGAAAATAAACCAATGAAAAATGAAAAGGTCAAATTGCCATAAGCCCTTTGGGTTTTCGTTATGGGCAGTTGTGAATAGCATCACTCTCAGATAAATGGAGCTCGGGTTACATGAAATAATCCTTTGGAATTAAGTTGATGGGTGGTCTTTACTTTAATTTGTTACTCTGGCACTTGGGTACCAGTACTTAATATTCATGATTAAATCCAACAAGGAAAGTGCTTGAAATTATAATTTCCTTTTGTGTTTGGAGAAGAATCTAGTTTCAGCCAAACTTTTCATTTAACCAACATGTTTCAACCTTCCTTAATGGAGAAGGGATAGAGTTCCAAGAACTACTAAATGTTTACCTTTGGTTCACTTGCTGTAGAATATGACAGGTTTGCAGATGTGTTTCCAGTGTAGGACAAGGAACCTGTTTCTCTCTTTTAACATGAATCTCACAAAAGCCTATGTAGTGCAGGTACAGCTGTTGGAAAAGTTCAGGCAAAGAAACTTCCATGTAATCTATTGTCTCCTCAGCCACTCCTGTCAATGTCTGGCTTTCACAGACAGGTGCTGCTTTTATTTATAAACACCTCCGATGAAGACAGCCAAAGGAGCAAGGTGTGCCTGTCAGGGTGAGTGACGGGTGTGGTCGGAATAAATGGGTGGAGGGTGGTGAGTTGAAACCTGAGCTGTTCTGATCCCTGGGAGCAGGACACCTGGAGACTCCTCCTGCCTCTTCCTGAAACAACTCTGGTTTTGCCAGACACAGGAGGATGGAGAGAAGGAAACGAATTGTATGTTATGTGGGTGGGGGATGGGATGGGGGGTATTGGGGGAGTTTAATTCTAGCCAGGGAAGTCAGAAACTCGTGCATGGATGAAACAAAGCCACCAGGAGGAGGTTTTCTGAACTCCACTCTGATGGCCCTTGTGCTATAACAGGTTCTGCCCGGCCTGTTTCTCCTTCCTGTCTCTTTTGCCCCTTGAAACACTCTGGGTTGAAGCCAGGTTTGGAGGGGAAATATTAGTTTATGAATAGAGTATCAGGGGAGAACTTCTCAGTCTAACATATAATGCCTCTAGTGACTTTTAAATCATAAGTTTTATCTTCTACGAAGGAGATCATACAAGTTAACTAACAAACTAAAAATATTTTCTCTCTTATTTTGATTTTGTATTAGCACTCCTCAAATCCTATAGTTTGTGCTGGACAGTTTAAATAAAGTGTGGTAATTACATAACTCTATGTGCTTTGAAGAAAGGAAACCTAACTCTGACATTCTTAATAAGCCAACTCTTGGGTTAAACACAAAACACTGACTATAGACATTCATACGTTATAGACAAAGACTTTGGGATTAGACACATTTGGTTTAAATGTGTTCTAAAGTTTATTATTTATGTGAGCTTGGACAAGTTATTAAATTGCTTTGTACCTTGGTTTTCTACCAAGGCAAAAGGGATATTAATATTTGTCCTTACTGTGTTGATCCGGGCATCACTGACTGTCCAACAGGGAACATCAGCTCTATGTGGAGGGTCAGCTCGAAGCCTGCTAGCTTTTTTTCCTGCAGAGGCCATCGGAAAATCTATTTCAAAACAAAGATTAACCTGGAAGCAATGCTTCCAAGAAGGTTGCCTTCTTGGTCAATTCTTCATCGTTATAGATGAAGTTTCTGGGGATGCATTTGAGTTTCCTACTAATTTCTTCTGGGGAGGAAACCCAGGGTAGAGAAAGAAGAAGATAAAACAATGCTTGGTGGGTGGGAAATCACTAACAAACAAACAGAAACAAAAAAACAAAACCTGTGGGTGTTCCAATCAGGAAGGGCTTTGTTTCCCTTAAACATTACCCTGTAAGGATACCCATCTCCTGAGACATATGCCTGTGTCTTTCTCCACCCACATGAAAGCCATTTTGAAAAATGACTACTGGGGAGAAATCAAATTTCAGAGATAAGAAAATCAGAACATGCAAGCTGGAAGAGACTATCTGTATTATTAAAAGAATAGCCTGCTAAGCCAAATAAGCCAAAGGCCAAATATTTTCTCTGATATGCAGATGCTAATTCACAATAAGAGGGGCCTGCTAGGGGAGAAGTTACATTAGATGAGGTAGAGGGAGTGAAGGGAGGGGAGGGGGTATGAATAGGAAGGACAGTAGAATGAAAGAGACATTATTACCTTAGGTACCTATACGACTGCATGACTGATGTGATCCACAACATGCACAATCAGGAAAACGAGAAATTATACCCCATTTATGTATGTCAAAGTACACAAATACATTCTACTGTCATGTATAACTAATTAAAACAAACAAACAAAAAAGAGTATGTTGTATGCCAGAAGTTTGAAAGCCTAGGGATGAATCCCAGTGAGTTCACGGCAGACCAAGGGTTAGAGTTCAAGTTTCTTGATTTTAATCCAAATCTCTATTTCAGGAAGAATATTTCATGAGTGGTTTCTTCCTTCCCTTTTCTTTCCCTTCCTCTCTCCCTCCCTCCCACCCCCTTCTCTCTCCTCTCCTTGCTGCTCTTTGTTGACCAAAAGATGAACGTCAACATCAGGAAGGGGGGCTTTTTTTTTTTAACTTGTCCTCCAGTGATCTCCTGTTGACTTGGAAGAAATAAAGAAAAAAATTCAGGAAAAGACCTTTCCGGTCTGGAATTTCTACACACACACACACACACACACACAATTTCTTCTTGGGACAAAGACTGGAATTGAATCTTGAGTTTGTCCTATTTTCCTACAAATTAATGATAAGTACATACTAACTGATGTGGGAGGTAATTAAAATAATTTGTGGGAGGCAAGAAGAATATCGTTTATGTGAATTGTTTTTATTATTGAAAAAAAAAAAGGAATCGGAGTGAGATTTCTCAGGCTTTACAACTATGAATTAAAAGTTCCTCAACCATCTCTGGCCCGAATCTTCTCTGTAACCTGTGTTCTGCATCTTGTTCCAAGGGCAGACCTGGCTGCCAAGCCTACCGGATGGGACATCCGCAGCGAGGATTGGAAAGGAGAATTTTACCCTGAGTTTGAAGGTGTTATTTTTCCCATGGTTTGATTTGCCTGGCATTTTTTTCCCTTTTCCTTTGCAAGGAAAGGGAGAAATGAGGAGCATTAGTTGCTGACGAAGTCAAGAGGGCGCTGAGGTTGGTGGGGTTTATTACTTTTGGCAAATGCCTGGTGTGATGTGGTTTGACTTCCTATTTGCAGAGCCTTTCTAGAAACCTGGACTGTGTTCTCCAGTGAGTCCTCCTTGTTGGCTAATATATATTAAAAAAAAAATAGAGAAGAGTGAAGGCCCCAAAGAAGGAAAGAAATGTAAAAAATAGATTCTTGAAGAGAACAGGGGATCCCAGGAGAAAACAGTAGGACCAAATAAGATAGAGCAGAGGACAATTACCAACATGTTAAAAATAGCCTTTCTGCCCAGCGCAGATGTTGCTGTTTCACGTGTAACTCTCATAGCCCAATGTCCACAGTTGTGACAACAGTGGCATCATTTCAATTTGACGTGTGTGTGGTGCTTCCCAGTTGTTGGTCTGCCTTATTTTGTGTAAATAAAAAAAGTATGGAACATCAAACAAATTTTTTGAGTATTCACATTAAAAATTCCCTGGGCTTGGGCTGCAGGAGCTGGGCAGTTTTAGTAAAGGAGGAGACTAGGGGTCTGGTATCTAGCACTTGGTTTTCAGTTTGGCTTAGTCATTAAAGTCTCAAATAAGGCACAAGCTCCAGGCCTCAGTTTTTCACATCTGTAAGAATTTGAAATTATATCAGATGATCTCTAAGAACCCTCCCAGCTTGAATATCCTACTTCTAGGATCTATTTTCTTAAGTGGGGATGAATTTTCATCTTAAACAAGGCACCGACCATTTGAATGTTAAAATGTGAATTCTGCTCTTTGAGAAAGTCTCTTGTTGCAGCCAGAAGTTGGTTCAGAGGTTTGCGCGTGGCTTATAAAACCATTATCTTTTCAAGCATGCAGCTAGCTGAAAATAAATAAATATAAAAATAAACAAAAATAAAAAATATATATATTGCTTTCACCACCACCATTTCTATTTTGAAACGGAAAATTCTCCCTGAAAAGATTTAGACGGGTGTGTGGAGTCATGTATTGTGTAACCATTCCACAGTGTAACAAGTCTAACAAAAACAAGAATCACTTATCAGATGCTATAAGCCAAGTCTTGAATGTAATTCTAAGCCAGGAATATCTTCAATCTGCACACATAAATATTTGTTATTTTACTTAAAAAGAAGTGTCTGCATGTCCAGGAAAATGAAAAGGGAAGGACAAAGCATGAGGCCAGAAAGGATAGAGCAGAGGAATTATCAATATGTTAAAAAAAATAGCCTTTCTATTTAGTGTGGATGTTGCAGAATTTGCATGTGTAACTCTTATAGCCCAATGTGTGTAGTAATGATGACCACAACGGCCATTGCCAAGTCCAGGAAGATGCAGGGCACTGTGTCTCAGCCATGATCCTGTGTGTGTGTGTGTGTGTGTGTGTGCATGCATGCACACACTAGCACATGTCATTAGGGAAGGTGGCAATGAACCTTCATAAAGAACAAGTGTATTTGGAGAGTTAAAAAAAGAAGAGGAAAATGTAGGCATTTTGCCCCTTTAACTAGGGACTACGACTTGTGTGTACACTTTCTTTTGCACACACCTTAAAAGGAGAGCTTAAAACCAAGGAAGCAAACTTGAAGTAGCACAGGAGAGAGAGGGGGAAAAATCCAATGAGAATATTGTTGTTAGTAGAATATCAGTTTCTGGGCTGTAGGTTCCTTGATCTATTTTTCCTTAGTTTCAGGAAAGAGTTGTGTGTTGTCATAAGTAACTGTGTCTTCATACTACATGCATTTGTTCTGTTTTAATAGCTTTTATTATTCATTATATATATCCTGTTTCCTAAGTAAATTAAAATAAAAACAAACCTCTTATTTTGGAGTAGTTTGAGAAGTACTGAAAGGTTGAAAGATAGCAGTGATCTAAATTGTACCTTGTTTGTACCAGGGTTCATGTCTATATTACCATGGCATATATGCCAAATCTAGAAAACACTGATATTGATGCTACTATGTTCTATTTACCTTTTTTCCCATTTATGTCATGTCATTTATCTGTTCCATATTCCAGTTTATGATTTGGAGATGAGACGTGCCCCAAAAGCTCCTGTGTTAATGCAGGATATTTGGAGGTAAAATGATCAGATTATGACAGCTCTAATCTAATCAGTCCATCCTAGCTTGAATGGACCAACAAGGTAGTAACTGTAGGCAGGTAGGGCATGGTTGGAGGAGGTGGGACACTGGGGGCATGCTCTAGAGAGGTTTATCTTTCCCATGGCCCCTTCTCTTTTCTGCCTTCATGAACAGAGCAGTGCCTCTTCACCATGCCCTTCTACCATGATGGTCTACCTCAGAGCAATGAAGTCAGCTGACCACAGACTGAACCTCTAAAACCATGAGCCAAGATAAACTTCTCCTCCTCTAAGTTGTTCTCATGAGATATTTTGGTTACAGCAACAAAAAGCTGACTAACCACTCAGGATCCCATATTGCATTAGCCCCATTATTTCATGTTGATGAACAGAAGGTTCTGGAGGAAGACCCCTACACAAATGCCTTTAAGGAGTTTCACCTGTTATCTGGATTTTTCTGGTGTTCTAGAAGGAGTGTCACAATGACTAGCTAGACTTTGATTTCATGATGGAGCCCTGATTGCACCAAAGGCAGATTTGCCTTGGTAGTGCCATGGGCCAACCGCGAGCCACAAGCTCAGCAAATGGTACAGCAGTCTCACTTACAGAGAGCAAGGAGTCAGCCTAAAAAGCTACAGCCTGGGGAGAGAAGAAATGCCACTGATCTCCCTCATGTCGGCATCACATGGGTTGGATGGCATAGGGTTAAGGAGTCTTGAGGCCTTTGTTCCTAGCAAGACTAACTCTAAGCTGCATGAGGTGAGGGACTCTGTGTGTTTGGGCCATTGTTTTCTTTTCAGGTGCACCTGGAGCCCACCACATAGTAAGTTCTCATGAAATATTTGTTGAATGAACAAATGTGTGAAGAGATGAGAAGCTGCCGAGCTGCAGGAAGACCAGCGAGACAGGGAACACCATGGTTGGCAAAGAAAAGGCCTTTGGCCTTCTGCATCCCCACCCAGGCAGCTTTGGCAGGGACAGGGAAGGGATTCTCTCCAGTGGGGCAGCTTGGACCTCTTCAGCTGTTCTTAGTTGGAAGCCTCATTCACTACATCACACCTGGCTGTATTTCAAAGATTAATGAACAGCATCTTGTCAGGTTTAATATATTGCACTTGGGGAGTTTACTTTGACGATGTAATCATAAATTCCCTGAGCTGCGAATTACACCTTAAGGACTTAAATGAAGTTCTAGTGAGAACCGAAGAAACAGGAATCACTGTAAAATGTAAAAAGTGCCAGTTTTGAGAGAAAACTGTAAATTTTCTAGGACATTAGGTTTCAAAAGAAGGATTACACACAGACTAAACAAAGTAGAAGTCATAAAAATTTAAAGACACCACAAAACATAACAAAAATAAGATCCTTTTTAGTTATGACAGAATTCTAAAAGGAAACTTACACCAAATTATGCCACCCAAGCAGAGCCATTAATTAACCTAATGAGAAAATATATTCCATTTCCATGGCCAAAGCATGTCAGGAAGCCTTTGACATTTTAAAATGGGAAAGAAGAAGAAGAAGAAAAAGGCAATTGCAGTATCCTAAACATTTAAACATTAAATTATCAGTTCAGGAACTCTGAGGTACTTTTGATAATAGCCTCAGTGACACACCCCCCCCCCCCCCAACCAGGGAAATTTTTGCATTGTTGCATTAGATACAATGTGCCTTACAAAAGCAGTAAGGGGAAAAGAATTTGGAGTCAAAGGAAAAATCAGGAAATGCAGGATGAGAATGTTAAGAAGATGCTTCGTTGCTGACCTCTGGGTAGAACTTCACAAGATGAACTTGAGCAAAGAGGAGAGAGAAATCAGTGGCCTTCCTTCACCCTAGACCTCCAAAGCCACATTGGCTGGAAAAACAGACTAAAAGCTGGGGATATAAAAAAAAAATGTATCCTGAGACAAAACCGTAACAACAAAAATTCCATCACTTGACCCAGGGTACGGCATTTAAAAGTCAAGTATTTTTCTGTTTCTTAGTAACACTATTGGTTCCAAGATGAATGTTGCTTATGTTCGAATCTGTGTTGTTTCCTTTCTGTTTTGTTGTTCTTCTGTGTCCCTTCCCTCTGCCTGCTCTTAGCCTTGAACTTAACTATGAGATCGGAGCGACACCTGGGCAATACATACAGGCTTTCTTTTTTCCTCCTGAGAAACGGAGATAATGCTATTTCCCATATATTTCACAGAAGTTGTTTCAAGGATTAGTGAGGTCATACAGGGAGAGTGCTTTGAGGTCCTCAGATGAAAAGGGTTATAGTGGTCTAATATGTTATTAGTCAGCGTTATTCAAACTGCTGCACAGTCTCCTACTAGCATAGTTATAATCGAGAAGGTATTAGTCAGGGGTTTATGTATTTCTCCCCAAGATTACTCTAAGCTGAAATTGCAAAGTGGTCCCAGTTGTGAAAGTTGAAACCAGAGTAGGTACGAAGGCTCTACGCCTGTTCGCAGGCGTCCCAGGTGGTGTGATGTGGCCTGGACAGGCTCCAGGTCCCACCTTCTCCTGTGACCTGTGGGGTAACCTGCCCTTTTGCACTTTGGGAGGTGATAGGTAGTTAACTTGGTCCTGGCAGCCCTAGAAATTTTGTTTCAAAGTCTGAGGTCAGAGATGTTTGTTCAGCCTTCACTGGGAAGGGAGTCTAATTCTTACTAGCTTTATTGACCCTAAAATGTCAATCATTTTAGCAGGTTATCCATTTGACTTACTCTACTCCAGGAGAAGTAATTGATTCCTGAGTCTACGATTTTTCAGTCTGAGACCACCCTGAGCTTCCAATGTGCTTCTATTCAGGGATAACCCCAAGGCCACTGCAAATGCTCAAAAATGTGCCTGAACTTCAGAACTCCAGCAAAGATACTATTATTGAACAAGATGATTGGAGAAAATTATCTTTTTTTAGTATTTATTTTTTTGGTTGTAACTGGACACAATATCTTTATTGTATTTACTTATTTTTATGTGGTGCTGAGGATCAAACCCAGGGCCTCCCACGTACGAGGCGGGCACTCTACAGCTGAGCCACAATCCCAGCCCTGAAAATTACCTTTTTAAATGCAAAACAAGTGCTGAGGATTTTCATATGAGAGTTGTGACTTAATGATGGGGATAAAATATTCTGAAATGGATTTAAACTCTAAACTCTAGTTTTGAGTTAGGTACATCATACTTCCTGATTCTAAAGCCATTGATTATTAGGTAAAAAATTGGAGGCAGTGGCTGAAATTCTTTAGTTCACTCAAGAGAGGAAATCCTGATTATGTCTTGATTATCAAATGGCACTCTTCATTAGTCAGAATCTCTTGAAGGGCCCATTAAAACACCAGAATTTCTGATCCAGTAGGTCTGGAGTAGGGCTGGGAAAGCTGATGTGACTGGTCCTGGTTTGAGAACCAGTAGTGCTAGGGACATGGGTTGCAGACTCTATAGTTTAGACTAGACTTTCGCTATGCAAAGTATGGTCTTGGGCCAAAGCATTGCAGTCAGCTGGAAGCTGTTAGGAACACAGTCTCAAGCCTCACTCCAGAAGTACTGTATTTGAACCTGCATTTCACAAGATACCAGGTGATTAGCATGCACATTAAAGTTTGAGAAGCACCACTGTAAAGGCCCCTGCATATCTGTCATTATCCAACAGCCTGTGAGTTTTCTGGATTCTCAGGATGGAGGGCTCGTTGAGCCATATACCCATTAGTTTAAATATAGCTCTGACTGAATGTGGTCAAGGACCCCCTGAGAATCAGCCTAGCTCCACAAAGTCTGTGTTTTACTCACCTCTCAGTCGTGTCTCATCAAGGAGTGAATTAAAACCTATAAAAATGGCCAGTGAACACAAGCAAATAAATGGCTTAAGAATACTGACAAGCTTGCTTTACCCCAGAACTGAAAACACCAAAAGAGACTATAGTATTTCTAAAATCTTAAGTGATGTGACTGTTTTTGAGCCAGAATCCTATGATCCAGATGGAGCCCATGGGTGTCCCCACTGGGCAATTCTATAAATTCTACCCAGCTGAAATGTCAATACTGCTCTTGGCAGGGCTGGCTGCGGCTCTCGGTGTATAGAGGCAGGTGTTCAACATCAAATAACACTGCCTCGGACCTGAGCAACCCAGAGAAAAATGTAAATGAAACTTAAACAGTTATGATAAGAACCAGTCGACCACCCAGTCCCCCCTCTCCCAACTCACCCCACCCCCACCTTTCTACCTCCCTTCTTTGCTCACAGAGCTGAAAGTCCTAGGAGTGTCTTTGGAGTTACAAATGCTGTTTTCAAAAAATAGGCCCCACATGCCCCAGACACCAGGGCAGATTTACTGAAGGCCCTGAGAATTAGAGACTTCCCCTAGAAGGATCCTTCAAGGCGTACAGTTAAGAACAAGGTTAGAAGATTGCAGTTCACTGAGCAGATTTTTCTACTAAGTCAAGCATTTGGTGTGTCTTCCACGGTCGTTTTGTGTTGGTCTAGCAAGTCATTCATTCACCAAGTATATGCTCATTGCTAGAATCTATAGGGAAATATGAACACGCAACTCCCCAAAGGGGAAATAGGTGTGAACATAAAAAAAAAAAGAAAAAGAAAAAAGCTAAAAAACAAATAAAACTAGAGTGCAAATTTGAGAGATTTCAGGATGAGCAGCCTGGGTCACCAAGGAAACCCTATACAGAACAGAGGTCCAGTCTCAGAGGTATAAGCAGAGTGGGTGGAGAGTGGGAACCAGGGTTGTGGCTCTCCTTTCTCCGGGTGTTACTCTATCAGGTTCCAGTGGATCTGGACGTCTCTTATTTGGATGAATGTCCACCAAGGCAGATGTGGATGGGAGGAGAGAGAGCCCTAGAACCAGGCAGCTGGCGTTGTGGGTGTGGCCTGGTGTGTGTCACTGGTTTTAAACCACCCAAGGATTTTCCAATGCACTTAAAATGGACCCCAGACTTTTTATCAGTCCCAGAAGAGCTTGTGTAATTTTCTCAGGCCTGAATCTCCAGCTTCATTCTTGCTTTTCCTTCCAGTACTTCAGCCATTCTGGTACCTGTCACCATTGCCAATTTTCAACCCCAATCTGGGTCCTTTTCCCTTCCCAAATTGTGGAATCCATAAGAAGATGGAGCACTGATGGAAGAGTGAAGAAGTTTATTCTTGACCAAAAATAGGAGAAGTGAAGTACATGTATGAAGATATGAATGGTGTGACTCTGCTTTGTGTACAACCAGAGATGTGAAAAATTGTGCTCTATATGTGTGATATGAATTGCAATGCATTCTGCTGTCGGTATACAAATCAAAATTTTTTAAAAATTAAAAAAATATAGGAGAAGTGGGAAATGGATTTGCTAATCAGCTTCTTAACCTGCTGGGGGTCAGGAGATTAGAGATACAGGTTAAATTAAAAAAAAAAAGAGGGGGACAGGCTAAGAACAGAGAGGAATGTTCATGACTTTTCTGGATAAGGGTAGGGCTTTTATGGGAATTTTAGGGCCACTTCATTTTGCTCCATTTATTCCTTCAGGTCCGTGTTGTGGCAATTGTCAACTGTCAGAGTGCGGCTGCTGGTGGTGGGGTTGTCTTTAGCATGCCGATGAGATTATGATGAAGTCAGAGGTTGTGTGCCGGGTCACTCTGGCCACCATCTTAGATTCAAACAGTTTCAGCTAGCCTACCTCAAGAGAAGCTTCTGGCCTATAGGCATTCTGTCCTCAAAGATGAATACGATTAAGGCAGGGTAGAAATTCAGCGAGGTCACCGAGGCAGTGCAAGGTTAGGATGGGGACATAACATGACCAGTCTTTTTCTCCCTCCAGGTCCTGGATGGTGTTTCTTCAAACTCCTCATATCCTTCTCCTGTGGAGGGACTTCTGTGGCTTCCTGTTTCAAGTAGCTCTCTGCCAGTAACCCTGTCGTCACCTTCTCTGTTTCCTTCTTGACTGTCCTGTTTATCAGTTATTATGAAAAAAAAAAAATCACTCCAAAACCTAGTGGTTTAAAACAAAAGCACTCATTTGATCATATCTCACGGTTCCTTTGGGACAGGAATTGAGGCAAGACTTGGCTGAGCGGCTTGTCTCCAGGTTTCCTTGTGCAGTTGCTGTCAGGGGGGGACTGGAGCTGGAAGAGCCTGAGACTACAGCACCTGGGGCAGGTTGGACATCTCTCTCTCTCTCTCTCTTGTGATCTCATGGACTCTCTGGGCGGGCTAGTTTTAGCTTCAGGGCCACAGGGCAGTCTGCTTACGTGGTGGTTGGAGTCTTCAAGACCAAGTGTTCCTGTGGCAAGGGAGACATTGCATCACCTTTTATGACCTAGCCTTGAAAGTCACTCACCATCATTTCTACTTTTTATTGGCTCAGATTCACAGGTGAGGGAACAAGACGCCATGCCTTGGTGGGGGATGCCTCTAGGAGAAAGCTTGTGGGATAGCAGATCTCATTGCAGCCAGTTTTGGCCTGTGCAATCTACCACAATGCCACTTATTACAGATTTTAATTATAGTATACTCTTCATTCCTGTAGGATGTCTCCCTCTTTAGCATGTAAGGGCTGGAGCCTTGTCTGTCTTGGTTATTCTTCTATTATGAATTCCTCTATTACTAGCCCAAAGTGGGTGTGCAATCATTGTGTGGTGGAATATGGAAGGAATGCCCACATACCAGGATAAATCAATGTTTCAACTCAATTCTTTCATAGAACTGAAACACATCAATTTTGAAATTGACTTTCTCCCTTGATCCATCCATTTTCTAAAGAATGTAGTAGTCACTAGACTGCTGCATTAAGAAGTCTCTCCTGCCCCTTCTTCCTTGTAGGTTGGAATTTCTCTAGTGCTATTTGGTTTTCATGTGAAAGACACAGACATTCTGAGTTTCTTCCTCTGTTCCTTGGCCGTCTTGCCCTAGAAGCTCATGACCCTGACCCACTTCTTGGAGATGCAATCTCCTCTCCTGCACTTTTCTGCCCAATCCAGTAGTCTCCGAAGCACTCCAAGTTCTCTAATACAGGGCAATGAGTATGTCAAAGGAATTCTCTGCTATAGAAACCTAATACAATGATTATTGATGATCTGATCAGAAAATTGGTCACTGATTATGTGATTTTTTTAGATCTGAGTAAGAAATGATTTTATGAACTTTTTGCAGCTCTTTTAGTTGTTTTCCTCAATTAGCTCAGCTGTCTGCTACATTCGTCGCAAGTGTTCTGTTCAATTGCTGTGTAAGGAATTTGGGGACAAATGGAACCGAGGGTGAATAAATCTAGACAAAATTTTCCAACGAATCTCGTGAACTGCTCTTAGGGATGTTGTGCACAATATGCTTTGATCATCTCCCTAAGGAGTAGTAATGACATATCTTTTTTGCTGAGGCTGGCTTTGAACTCGAGATCCTCCTGCCTCAGCCTGCTGGGATTGTGGGCGTGGGCCGCCACACCCAGCTGTAATCACGTATCTCTACTTGGTGGTTTTCAGATGAGGATTCCTTATAAATATAAGCACTGCTGTTTCTTTCCATGAGTATAGAAGCAAATTGGGTCATGAAGTAATCTGGGAGTATAAAATATTGATCTTGGGAAACTACGCATTTAAGTTTTGCTTCTTGGGTACCATTCACATGTATGTGTTCCTTAGGGAATGCCACTTCATAGAAAGCTACATTATGTGTGGAGCAGTGTGCTCGTGCCATACTGTTATTGGCCCAGGCTGTGTCCTGCAAATAAACTGTTCTGAATCTGTGACATAATTTGTTGTGCTGCTTCAAGAAGATCCATTTTAGTTTGGTTTCCAGCCACGCTGTCCTGTCTCGACACACAACTAAACCTGTCAGGGTCACTCCAGGTGAACTGGGCTGGCACCAAATGATCACAGAGAGACAGAGAAATACCTTTTTCTTTGGGTTCTGTGATGCTCCTCTAACCCAGGTCCCCCAAAGGAGGCAAGACAGGCAAGAAAAAAAGGAAGAACTCTCCGGACCCAGGTTTTATTGAGAGAGGCTGGAGAAGAGCAGCAATAAAGAACTGGAGTTCAACAAAGAGGCTGAAGTTGGGAATTTGTGATTCTAATGGGCATGGTGGGAGAAGTGGCTTGACTAGCCTAGAAGTTCAGCAGGTCTGGATGTGGGTACAGCCGTAGCAGGGAGGACTAATGTCCAGAGTGACAAATGATGCTGGGCTCATTTAATGGACTAACTGAAAATCTTACCTGGAATCTGAATTCTGATAAGAGTAGGATCTCACCCTTCTCTCTTGACACCCAGGCCCCAAACATAGGCCTTACATAAATAACCAAAGTGGATTGGATTCAAGCCAAAAATTTGCTTTGCCTGCTAAGTACTTTTAGTATTGTCTTTTCATATCTGGATATTGTTTCTCTCTCAGAGTCCAAGCATTGTATACCTCCATCTAGGAGTCATTTATCAGTCGATGGGTGGATTGCTGTTAGAGTTCTTAACAGGATGAAACCAGTGTTTTCTGGTCCCCAAGTGAGGCTTTATTGTGTAAATGAAAAAAGAGACAGTATATAGAAAGGAAATCTCCAAGTTTCTCCTTTCCCCCTCTCTTCTCCTTCCCTTCTTCCCCCCCCTTCCTTCTTCTCTCTCCTCCCCCTCTCATTTTCTGCTTTGATTTTCTCTCAATTTAGAATTACAGGACTGCGTTCATGTTGCTTTTTTTTCCCCCTAAATTCTGATGATCAAATTTCACTTTCTCCTTTTACATTTGTAGCAACTATAACACAGTGATACAAATGCTTTCTTTTTTGGAACTCTAATATGAGAGAGAGAATAATCAACCAGGAGGAGCACATTACTATGATGTAGTACGTCAAAACAAGTGGAAGAGAAATACTTGAAGACAATCTTCTGAGAAGCCAACAAAGATAAATCAAATAATTTCTTACCATGAAACAAAGATGTATGGAAGTCAGTCTTCATTTTACCCAGGGAGGGAGATGTTGAAAAGAGATTAAAAAAATGAGTTCATGTCCAGAATGCCAGCACAATGCTTCGTGGGATAACACAGTAGAATCTCCCCATGTTTATGGTGTTTGATAAATTGGCATGCCTTTGACAAAACTTGTCGACATTGTTTTTGCCAAAGTTGGTAATATTACCAGTCCAGTAAGATAAGAGCAAATCTTACCGACCAAGTGTGACTACATGATTGTGTATTAAGCTCATCATCAGAAATAAATGTTTGAAAACAAGATGAAAATATTTTCATTAACTTGGCAGTTTTGTGGGAGGTGACATAAATACCTAGAAATTTGAGTTATTAAGTCATTGTGACCTAAATTGGCTTAAAAAATTTTTTTTTAATGAATGGACAAATTTAAATAAACTTCAAGTTCCCCTTCCCCCTTTTCTCCTTACTGGAAACAATCAGACACGATCTTCAAAGGACTTTTATTCTATTACTTCATTTGTTGTTTGCAAAAATGTATCTGTTGTTCTTATATCCATTTTTTATCTTTATTTTTTATGTGGTGCTGAGGATTGAACCCAGAGCCTTACACATGCTAGGCAAGTGCTCCACCACAAGCCACAGCCCCAGCTCCCCTTATATCCATTTTAAACAATATAGAATGAAGCAGAGATGATGATTTCTTCCAAATGTAGGTCTTCTCATATCTCTGAATCTGAGACATTGGAAAGACCACTGTCCTGGGACTGCTGAGAGTCTGATTCAGTTTCCATTGCTGATCCAGGACCTTCATGCCACCCCATTATGTAGTTCATATTATGGTGAGCCTTAAACCGTGATCACAGAGTAACTTAAAAAGTCAGCATTAAGTCATGGTTTAGCACATGACCTTGAGCTACATTCCAAAGTCAAAAGCATGTAAGAATTGCACACTGGCCTGTCACTCTAGTTGTCTCTTGCTGAGGCTCTTTGCTTAG
Organism: Marmota marmota marmota; assembly: GCF_001458135.2. Classification (NCBI taxonomy): domain Eukaryota; kingdom Metazoa; phylum Chordata; class Mammalia; order Rodentia; family Sciuridae; genus Marmota; species Marmota marmota. The sequence continues at coordinate 3,283,001 of NW_026000057.1, read as the reverse complement.
AATGTGTTGTTCTCCTTGAATCCATCCTTAAAATTCGGGTGTATTTATCCACTTAGGGCTTTTCTTTTTACCCCTGTCTACAGGAGAAAGAAGACTGCGTTTCACTTAATTCTGTAATTCCTTATTCTAATGGGTTTGATGGTTCCTTTAGAAAGAATTTGATAGATACAATTTCCTAAAACGTTGCTTCTCAAAGAGGAATCTGTGGTGAGCTTGTCTTAAGTGTTTTGTTCAATTGTTTGGTAAGGAATTAAAGTCTGAGAAGCATTGGCCCAGAGTGAGTACTAAATAATGGAACTGGGAACTGGAAACGTGGGTCACACAGGGCATCTGAGGCTGAGGAAGCCACACCTCCTTCAGAGAAGGTGGTGTTCTGGAGGTTTGGTTGGGGATGCCTGCTGTTCAAGGTTTTTGGCACTAGAGGGTAACATTGGGCTACATAGCTAAGAGAGCAAGTCCTCTCTCCAGAAAACAAATGGGCATCTTAAAATGGTCTACTATTACATTTTTGTTCGTTTTTTTCATGTTAAATTTACTCTAGTCTCCAAATAATAACTGACATTTACTGAGCATGAACTATGTGCCAAATACTGAGTGAGGTTCCTTACATGAATCACCTTATTTTATACTTAGAGGTCCTATAATTGCCCAACTGTCAAGGTGTAGAAATTAGAGCTCAGTGAGGTCAGGAAATATGATATGGTCACACAGTAGAGTGGAGCCCAGAGGTGACAGAGCATGGATCAGACCAGGTTTGTGTGACTGTGTCCTGGGTTCTGACCCTCCATTCTGTAATACCTTCTCTTGACTTCTGCCAACAACCCTCCAGGGGCAGGCATGTTGATGTAAACAGCTGTAACTCCATTAGCCAATCAAAAGAAAAGAACAAACAGGTTAGAATCCTGTACCTTTTTAAGGTACTTTCTTTGGAAGGCAGGAGAACATGGTGGTTAGGTGCATGGTCTCCAGAGCTAGGCTGTCCTATTTGAGGAGTCACTAGTCACCTGGGGCTCTTGAGCACTGAGAATATGGCTACTGTGACAGAAAAAAAAAACAGAATAATTTAAATGGTTTCATTTTAATTAACTTAATTTTTAAAAGTGATAATTGATTCAGCCACTGGAAAGCTTGGGTATGTGATCTACTTTTACAACTGTGAATTTTATGCAAACTAGATATAGATCAAGTATTTTTATGAAAAATTTGTCTCTAAATTGAGATGTGTTATAAATGTAGAATACTCACTGGTTTTCAAAGAAAGTTTAAAAATGTAAAATATTCTATTAATTGTTTTTATATTGATTGCATGCTGAAGTTATATATATTAATTGAATTATTTAAAACACATTGTTAAAACTTATTTTCTCTGTTTCTTTTTATTTTTTAAATTTGATTACTAGAAGGTTTAAAATGATATGTTTCTCACATAATATTTTTATTGAATCATGCTTCTCCAGAGCCAGATTGCCTGGGTTCGAATCCATACTCTATTATTTAGAAGCTATGAGGACTCTTTGTCCCTCCACTTCCTTATCAGTAAAATAGCATGAGTACCTACCTCTCATATGGGTGTTGAGAAGGTTAAATGAGCTAATATATGCAAAAATTAATCATTAAAAATAATTCTCCGTGGGCCTTTGTGTTTCTTTTTATCTGGTAAGCAAAAGCACTGAAAACCTTTATTTGGAACTAGTTTTCATGAATGCCTGTTTAGCAAATAAACTTGGAAGACAGAGCTAACTTCCTCCTATACCGCAAAGGCCAGGCAGATTTATCTATTGTCCGTTATTAAATATCTGAGTTCCCTAAATTCAAAGTTTCTCTTCTAAAATTCAGCTCACTGCCTGGGTAGATATCATATGGCCCCTTCTGTGTCACCCTGTGAGCATAGGGGCTCAGATGTCTAATTATTGGTTATAGTTTTTTCCATGAGTAATAAACTGTTCTTTGTCTTTGACCTAGGAGTCTCATGTCTTCTACCAGCATCCATGAAATGGTGGCAGTTCAAACTTGTTAGATTCTAAGAAGAGTGAAATCTCAGACCTTCACATTATTGACAGTTCTTAGAACAGGTGCCTGGCCAAGTACCATTCAAGCGTTAGCTACTATTCCTATTCCTATTCCTACTTATTTCTGTTCAGTTTTTTTACTGTCATATGTCTATAGTGTCTGACCCCATTTAGGGAAACATATTTCCTTTAATCTTTCTTTGGACCTCAGACATTTCCCTTGTTTTTATTGCCTAACTCCTATGGGTTATTTCAGATTACATTTGGAGAAATTGTTAGAACAGACCTTATTGATCAGTGTAATGAATTTGATTTTCTTTGTCTAACTAGTGCCTTACTGTTTCATAATTTTTCTCTTCCAGAAGAATTTTGTAGAAAATTTTGTAGTCTCATGTCCCTGGTTCCTCTGTCTGTATTTTCTTTAGTTTAAGAGAGTTTGGCATGTGACAAGTATCTGTCACCATTACTTTTGTTCATTAACAACTCCGTGTGTATAGTACTATTTCTTCAATTGTACACACTCAGAGATGTGCATACACATGATCATAGTGCATTTTCTGCAAGTACACAATGGATTTTTAACTACACTATAAAACTGTACATAGAATTAAGAATTTCACTGGTTTTGGTCAAAGCTCGATATAAAAAATTTAGAATAAAGAGTTTGTACACTAAACAATTTGCATTAAACTGTAGAGAAAAGTTATAGGGAATATTAAACATTTATGTGTAAAATATAAGTAAGGGATTATCAAACAAGCACATCACCAAAGGTTATAACTGAACTTTATGAATTGCTTTTAGCTCTGTTTTTTGAAATAGCCAATATTGTATTTAACATACTAGCTCAGGGATCTAATCATTGGTCATGGCTAGTGCCATGAGTAATAACAAACTGTTCTTTAACTTTGACCCAGAATCTCATGTCTTCTACCAGCATCCATGAAATTTTGGCAGTGCAAACTTGTAAGTTTCTAAATGAAATCTCGGACCTGTCATCACATTCTTGATGGTTCTTACCATAGGTACCTGGAATGCAGTACTATACAAGTGTTAGCTATTATTACAATAACATACTATTTTAATATGGGTGATACAGTTTGAATTTGTCTCTCAAAAATTCATCTGTTGAACACTTAGTCTCCAAATTCAAGTTGATAGTATTTGGAGGTGAGGAAGTAATTAGGAATACACTAGAGGTCCTAAGGATGGGTCCCCATGATGGCACTAGTGGCTTCACAAGAAGAGAAAGAGAGATCTAAGTTTGCATGCATTTGCTTTCTGGCTATGTGATGCTTTGATGAGGCAGCAAGAAATCATCCTCACCAGATGCCAACACCCTGATGTGTACACACTCGCTTCCAGAACTGTGAGAAATAAATTTCTATTCATTAAAAATCACTCAGTCTGTGCTATTCTGTTTTAGCAACATGAAATGGACTAAGACAACTCAAATTTGAATTTTATTAGAGTTAATATTCAGTTCCTTACTTACACCAGCCACATTTCAAGCTTTAGAAAACAGCCACTTGTGGTGAGTGGCTATCCCATTGGACAGTATAGATATAGAAAATCTCACCATCCCAGAGGATTCTATTAGTTAGACCTGCTTTAAAAAGTCCATAAATATTTGATAGTTGATATGATTCTTTAGTGAACAGAATCAAATTTGCTTCTATGGCATTTTTTGACATTGTTCTAGATATCTTGGTATTGGAATGAATTTATACAACTTTATTTCTGAAAATTCAGTACACACTAAAAAAAAAAAACAAATACTGGTGAGGATATGGAGCAACAGGGACTGTCATTCATTTTTGATGGAAATGCAATGTAGTATGGCCACTGGGGAAGAAGGTTTGGCAATATTTTACAAAACTACATGTAATGTTACCATATGATCCAGTAATTGAACTCTTTGGTATTTGTTCAGAAGAATCGAAATCATTTCCACACAAAAACCTGTTCCCAGGTGTTCATAGTAGCTTTATTCATAAATTCCCAAACTTGGAAGCAATCGAGATATCCCTCAGTAGGTGAATGAATAAATAAGCCACAGTACATTCAGACAATGGAATATTATTCAGCACTAAAAAGAAATGAATTCTCAAGTCACAAAAGGCACAGAGAAAACTTAAGTGTTTATGTGAAATGTCTCCCAAAGGTCCACGTTAAAAGCTTGGTCCTCAGCTTGGCACTACTGAGAGGTATGGAACCTTTAAAAAGTGGGGCCTGGTGGGAGGTTTTATGTCCCTGGGGGAGTGCACTTGAAGGGGATTGTGGAACAAGGTTCTCTTACTCTATTTTTTTGCTTCCAGCCATGAGGTCAGCAGTTCCTTTCACCATGAGCTCCTACCCTGATGTGCTGTTTCACCACAGGTCCAAAAGCAATGAGACCAAACAATCACGGACTGACAACTCTGAAATTATAAACCCAAAGAAACATTTCCTATTTATAAGTTGATTATCTCGGGTATTTTGTTGCAGTAACAGAAAGATGACAAACCCACAGGTCATATCATTGTTTCCTTTGTGGAGGCAGAAAGTCATTTTGCCTTTAGGTCATTTCTAGTATTACTATTCTGAAGTTAAACAGAATTCCACCCTTGCTCCTCTAAGCATGGCCCACATACCAGCAACATGAACACAACCTTGGAGTTTGTTAGAAAGACTCTGAGGTTCTGCCTGAGACCTATTGAATCAGAACCTGTATTTTAACAATGTCCCCAAGTAAATGAAGGCACATTCGAGTTTGAGAAGCACTGCTTTAGACAATGAATATGAGACTTCTCCTAAGTATGAAATCATTCAGGTACATTCAGACAGTGGAATATTATTGTACTATTGTTGTACAATGGAATATTATTGTACTATAGCCATGGTGTTATGGAGGAGTGGGATTGTGTGACTTCCAACCCACGCTTCAAATTCATATGTTCAAGTTCAAAACCCCAGTATCTGAGAATGTGACCTAAATGGGAGATAGGGTCTCAACAGAGGGACTCAAGTTAAAATGAGGTCATTAGGTTGGTCCTTAATCCAGTATGACTTGTATCCTTAGCAAAGGACGAAAATTAACTTAAAAAAACAAACAAACAAAACAAAAGAACAGAAAGAAAAGGTGATACAAAGAGGAAACAGGGAAAAGATGACCTGGGATGGATCTTCCCTTACTTCCCTCAGAAGGAACCAATCCTGTTGAAACCTCCATGTTGGACATTTAGCTTCTAGAACAGTGAGACTGTAAATTTCTGTTGGTTAAGCCACCCAGTGAGAGGTACTTTGTCAGGGCAGCATGAGTGGAATGGTCTTCATAGTTACTCTTCTGTATCTTGAACACCTTTTAGGTGACATCAACCAGGCATTTATGCCCTTGTATGTGCCCAGAATATGCTATTAGCTGTTGGGTGGGTGCCTACAGCAGTCTTCTGGGAATAGCTTATGAAAGAAACAGTGATATTTCCAACAGTTGCAAAACCAGTCATGAAGGTCTCTGGAGAGAGTGGCAGCTTCCCGTAACTGTGCACTTCTCAGCATGAAGGAAATAATGGGTACAGATGGGACAGTGTTTAGAGTGAATACAGAGTGAGAGGTTTAGATGACATGAACGGACTTAAGAATGAGCCAGGCCAGGATGGAAGGAACAGAAGATGAACATTCAAGAATACATCAGAGGAACGCAGACCAGAGGAAAATTAGTAAGTGTCCTTCTCCCTCCCACACTTAGAGATGTAGTTCTGCCTCTGAGCTACATCCCCAGTCCTTTATTTCATTTTGAGACAGGATTTTGCTAAATTGCTGAAGCTGACCTCGAATTTTCGATCCTCCTGCCTCAACCTCCTGAATGTCTTTTATAATTATTTAACCACCAAAAAATCAATGAAGTGGCTCATTTATATCTCTAGTAAAATTGGTAATTTCAAATTTGCAATCCACATGGATACTGGAATTAGCAATATTTCATGATACCTGTTAGATCTAAAAGGAATCTCTTATATTTTACATAAGGAAGCTGTCAGTGCAGTGAGAGATATACCCAAGACCAACTGCATAATTAATTGGTGACCCAGCGTCCACATCTTGCAACCTTGGCCCAGGGACCCTGCCAATACACCTGGCATGTGTGGCTTTGGTAGCTGTAGATCATAGGACAGAGTGTCTATGATAAGCTTTACATGAAGCACATGCATTTTGCATCAAGGAGGTTTAATTATAAGGCCATAAATATGTCAAAGGGATCTGACAACATCTTATTAAATTACAAGAGTGAGCTCAAGTAGTTTCTGATGCTGGCATAATCCCAAGTAGAATGAGTTTTATAGTCAGGACCTACCCAGCCTTCTCCCTCTCCCAGCCCCCTCCTTTCTCCTTTTAAATTCTTTTTATTAATCATAGAAAATAGTGCATAGAAATCAAACATAAATCAAATGGTGAAAACTCAGAAGAAACATTTCATGCAAATTGTTTTCCTTCCTTTTATCCTCTCAGTTCTTTGAAGGATGGTAGGATTTAGTCTCCAGAGAGGCCTCTTTGGAATTCCAAAGAGAAGAAACAAAACAAAACAAAATAAAACTATTTTGTTGTTGTTGTTGTTCTGATGAGGTACTACCTGTGGTTGGTATTTTAAATTATATTTCCATTGGAAATAGTACATTGGCCTCAAAGTTTCTTTTAAAAAGCAAGTAAGCGTAAAGGAGCCTGTTCATAAAAATATCTATCCCATTAGCTGTCAGACTCCCGAGGAAACTGGCAGCTGATTGTTGCAACAGTACAAATGTGAGCTACGAAAATTCTCAGTGACAACTATGGAAATAATGACCTTTCCCACTAGTAGCTGCCTTGGAAACCAAGGGATCTGCATCAGGTTTGGAAGTCGGAACCCTCCAGCCTCATTTCACTGCTCACATTGGGGTACTGGGATCACCGCGGCCTTAGTAATGTGCTCTCCTAAAGCAGACTCCATCGAGCCCCTTTTAAATTGATTAATTGACTGATTAATCTATTTACTTGTGATGCTGGGAATGGAACCCAGGGCCTTGCCCATGCTAGGCAAGTGGTCTACCCCTGCGTCACACTCCAGCCCCATCTTGTACCCTTTTAGTTCTTCCACACCGTTTCTCCTCCGTGTCTGCCACTCTTATTAATATATGTATGAATCTGGATGAATCAGGATATAAAAAAGGGATGTGGAAAAACTGCAATGTGTATAACACAGGGAATTTAAAGCAGGGAACTGGTTACACTGATCGATAGCAGAGTTAAGAAGCCAAACATGGGTCAGGGAAGGAACTCAGAGAAATTAGCCACAGCATGAACTCACTTCCATGTCTGGATGGCACCTGCGTATTGCGCAGGAACTGTTCTAGTCTGCCAGGGATTCAAAAAAAGGAACAGACACACACAGGAATCAAAGAGGTGCTCCTGGGCTAAGTTAGGGGGCCAAATTCTTTTTTTTAAATATATATTTTTAGTTGTAAGTGGACACAATACCTTTATTTTATTTCTATGTGGTGCAGAGGTTTGAACCCAGAGCCTCATACATGCTAGGGGAGCGCTCTACCACTGAGCCACAACCCTAGCCCCAGGGGGACAAATTCTAATAGCCAGAAGGGCAGGGTCTGAAGGAGAACTCTGGAGCTTTCTGTGGGAATCAGCAGAAGGATGCCTTCCGTGGTGTCACCTTGCCTAATTTCAAACTTCTAGGGGACACTTTGTAAAAAAAAGCACCTTGTTACACATTTTTAATCTCTCAGGAGTAGTAACCTGTTACAGAGAAACAGCCTTGTCTTTTAATGAATCAATGAGATACATTTATCCAGGAAGACAGGAGGGTTTTGACAAAAGCAGAAAATTTGGAAGTAGGTTGGGCATAAAACACTTTAAAATTTGGTGTTTATAAAAATCAGTCTGAATATGCAGGATTATTTTTTAAATTCTTAAGTAAAAAAGAATTTTAAAATAGCACATATACATTGAGTCATAAGATAAAGTTTAATACATTTGATCACGTTAAGACACAAAACACAGCCAATCTAATCCAATTTCAGGCATGCATTTACATAAATATATTAAATTAAGAAAGGAAATTATACACTTAAACATCCTTTTCACCTAAAAATCATTAAATCCACAGATCAACAATAAAACCAATTCTCTGCATTTACCACTTCAAGATACAATTGATCTATTTTTAAAGATAACACAAATAACACTTGTTAGAATTTATATGCATTATACATATATTATATATTACATAGATAGTGTGTATACATATGTAGTGTTTGTACAGAGATAAATATATATACATGGGTGTGTGCACACATACAGATACACACAGATGTTCTTTAGATCATCTGTACTGTTATGCTGTATTCTAATGTTGAGCTGAATTGAAGCTGGTTGGACGTGAAATTGTCTTTTGCTTCCAACACGTTCATGATACCCATTGGGCTCACAACCCCATCCTTGTAAACGTCCTTGCCTGTTCTATAGCACTTAATCATGCTAGGCACTTCAATAAATATTTTTTTGAGTTAATAAATGTATGAATGGCTGAATAGTAGAAGATTAATCAAGGAGAACTGCATATTATGTAACTTGATTAAATAAATCAGCTCAGTTCAAACTCAGAGGGATTATGGGAACCAATAACTTTGCATGTTACTTTTCTAAAGAACATTTGTAGAAATCCCAACTAGGTCATGTATTAACTCTGCTCCTTTAAACCTGGACCTCATTTTACTAATTGTTCCTACAGTCTTGTGCCAAACATGAATGGGTTCTGGAATCTTCCATGAGTAAGGCTGTGGACAAACTGCCCTAATTTTCAACCGTCTAAAAGAAAATGAACAACTAGGAAAACCAAAATACGTTAGAAGAATGAAACAAATAATCAATCTTTAAAACCAGACAAAACTAATCACAGATTAATTAATTAAGTCAGAGAGGACACAGGGTTTGCCTTTCATATTCTTTCAGGCTTTTAAATTATAATTATTCAATTTAAAAAATTCTAACTAGATAGATGTCTTTGAAATAAATAGTCTACTGTGGCATGCATAGGGAATCAAGTTCCATAAATTCCTTGGACATCAGCATCATTTATCTTATTACTTTCTGATTCCTGGTGAAACTCATGTCCAAACACAACTCATAACTTTAATGAGATGTGGGAAATATCTGGTATCTTATAAGTTTGTCAGTTTGTCTTCTTGGTAATGGTATTATGAAAAGAACCCTATTGCACATGAAATCTTAACTTATTCCAGGAAGGTCTTGTCTCAGATTTAGAGTATTAAGTGAAGAAGCATGTAACATACATTTTGGCATAGACCATTCCAAACCTGATCATACCTCCTTCATTTGAATGGAAGCTACTAACTAGTTTTTTGGGTTTGGTTTTGCAGTGTTGGGGATTGAACCCAGAGTTTTGCACATGCTAGGCAAGTGCTCTACTACTGAGCTACATCCCCAGTCCAGCCTGATTTGTTCTTTTTTAGTGCAAGAATTAGTTTCTAACTGTGAAAAAAAGCTTGCTATATTTAGCCAGTATGAATAGTCTTTCCTATTCTGTATGTACTATGTGCTAAAATATGTGTGTGTGCTTACTTAAAAGGTTCTAGTCAATTGAGATAACTCACCATACATGTATGTTAACTTGCCTGTACACATACACATATATTTTTGGATTAAGTATAAATAATCTACATAGTCCAAAATAAAAAAGAAAACCCCACATGAGAAATAATGTTTGACTTTATGATGTACATGGGAGGTAATCTTTGAGTTAATGTTGAATTGGTAGCATTTTATTTTTAATGCACTGTTGTCTGGCTAAATAAAAGAACAACAGATTTTAGGTGTAAGGTTTTATGTTTATGCAAGAGATTCATTATTTTTTCATTTTGTTTTTTCAGCTGACTGGTATCTGACCTCTACAAATGGTATGGGAAAGCAAGGTAAATGATGGGCGTGTCTTGAGCTCATATTTAATAAAGAATTTAAGAAAATTGTAAGTGAGCAAATCTCTCCATTGCAGCTAGGGACACTGCTGTTCTAAGAAGGGCATGAGTGTACACAATCCCTCACACTCCCACAAACGCCTCTCACTTTCCTAAAAAGTTCCTTGAAGGCAATTTACAAAAATTATTCAAAGGCAATAGTCAAGAGGAAGAAGGTCTGAAGTTGGCTGGCATTTGCATTTGTCAAATCTCACGGCCATGTTTTTTATATCTAAATGTTTCTTTTTCTAGGTTTCCCACCTTCTTGATATCATATTAATTACTGGAGGTGCGATAAAGAGAAAGAGGGTAAGACAGCAAACATTTATTTCTGATAGTCTCAGAGGAACTTTCTACAGAAGGTATTCTAGCTGCGTTCCTAGGAACAGGCCTGTCAATTTTCTGGACGTGGTACTTTGATCTGAGTTCTCTACAAAGTTCAAATTTAACTCCAGGGGTGGAGAAAGAAGATTCTGAAGCCTGCATAGAGGAACTATTTCTTCTTATTATTTTTTTCCCCATAGATTTGGAATAATCTTCTTTAAAGTAGACTCCTGAGAGATGGCTATTGCTGGATAGGAAACAGCTACTCCTATTCCTGACTGTTAGCTTCAGCTATTGACTGGGGCTGTTTCAGTGTCTTTCCTGTGGCTACGACAGACTAGCTGCATGGGAGCTCCTGGACCAGCAGCCACGTGGCTCATCATGATTTCTCTAAGTGACTGTAATGGATCCATCTAGTATGTTATTTGTCTACTCTTCCTCATGGTACAGAATTTGAACAAATGTGATACCAGAAGAGGGTATTTTTCAGGAAAATAAAGAAAAGATCATAATGAGCCAAATCCACAGCTACTGGCCCAGGATATGTAATTAATGGATATAGTAAGGACAGGTTTATTTAGCCCAAACTGAAAGAAAATAGAGGAGAGGGAAGAGGGAAGAGATTGAGAGAGAGAGAGAGAGAGAGAGAGAGAGAGAGAGAGAGAAGGAAAGGTGGAGGCAGAGGGAGGGGAGAGGGCAGGAGAAGACCGATATCTTCAGTAACGTTCTAGACAGATGCTCAGAAACTCATTTGTTAATCTCTCCACTGCAACTTCCCATGGCATGCTTTATTTTTCCTCTTAAAAATTTAGACATGGCTCCTCTTTTATGTGTTAAGGCTAAGAGACTTAACAGGAAGTTAAGTCAAATAAAGGTTTAAATTAATGTGTTCTTTGAAAGACTCTAAATGTAGCATCTGACCAATAATCTTACACCTAGTCTACTTTTTGTAGGGTTATAATTCAGAGATCAAAACAATATAGAAAACAAATGGATTTAAAAATTTTAGTAAATTATTCTGTAATTATTTTCACATAAGTGCAGAAGTGATTATTCTGTATAAATGACTATTCTGTATATTCTGTATAGTATAAATGATATGCAGAGAATAGTTTTTAGCCAGGCTGTGTGTGTATATGTCTGGGTTTCTTTGCTCTCTTTATGAGACAGATCCACTAATCTGAGAAAACTTCTGAATATTCTTTGTAATAATATAAGATACTTTAGAATAGCTCTACTGCAATAAAATTCTAAGAAGAAAAGGTATCAATGGAAGGACTTCTGCCATCACCTAAGTTTCTTAAGTTTTTCCTCCTTTTCACTTTGGTGATCTGCCAATTCTGTTTTCGTCTCATTATCTTAAGTAAGTGTCAAGAAAAGAAGGTTCTATGAATCAGGACAAGAGTTTGGCAGAGACAGTGGTAGAAAGGTTATTTCAAAATATTTGGAACTACCATAAGCATCATTCCACATTCAACTGACACCCGACGCTTAAGCTCTGAAATGGACAGGGCGTCCTAATACACATTCGTCCCCTTCATTGTTTCACATTTACCTTACACATTAGGATTCATATCAAGGAGCTTTTTCTTCTATTTTAGACTGTATACTTTATGAACTGAGCAGATTTTGCCTTTTGTGTGATGAAACAATTACTTTTCCCTAACTCATCCTTTTTAACCAATTCCTACCTGCCTCTCATCATAAATCACTGAGGTCATGCATTTAAAAAAATCTACTTCAAAAAGAGGGTCAAAGAAGTTTCTCGAATTGGCCACTTAATTTAAAATGTGTAGCCATCAATTACCTTTGGTTGCTACTTTTCTCCTAAGAGCAGAAAGAAATGACTCCAAAGGCTTGACTTTCTTTGCTTGGGTTTAATACCCATGGATCTTGCTATCTCCTTTTTAGAGGAATTTGGTCTTTTATTCTCTCACAATAGAAAAGGCAGTGACACCTGGGGTACATATGTTTTTCCAAGTCACTTGAAACTCTTTCACTTGGGAAACAGACCTATAAAAAACTCTGGGTCTGGTTAATTTAATATAGATTATTTTAAATAGGAGAAGTAATGGCAATAGAACACCTTTTCTTTTGGGGAAGAGATGGAGAGATTAATGATGTAAGAAGATACGTTTGATTTTTAAGATTTCACTGAGTATATAGCAGTATCCTTATTGTTTTCACTCAAACTATGAATGGGAGAATGTGTAATAAAACTGCACGATTTGACAGATTTAGACAGCTGGCTCCCTCACAAGAAGTTCACATTTTGTTAATGTCACCCACGTTGAATAAGGGATGATTAGATGGTAAGGTCCATTTACAAAAATGGTTGTCAGGACATTTTTTTTTAATTGTAAAACTTTCTGTGATGGAATTCAGTAAAAGGGCTATGAAGAGAAAGCAATGGAGACAAAAGATTGCTATTAACCTACAGATGCAGGCTACTGCATGGTTCATTGCAAGATTTGTCACACTGTTGGGCCAATGAAGTGTTAGTGAGACTAGAAGGGACCACCCCTTTTCTGGGGTAAGAGGGCAATTTGGTCTCCATGCTCATTTAATCCTGAGACTTCTTTGAATAGACTGCCAATTGAATCTAAATTGTGCAAAATTATGCATGCACTTTTTAATGCAGGCTATTGTTCCCGAAGCACTGAACCAAGATTTCTCAACCCATTTCCATTTGGCATGAGGTCACTTGAAACTTAAGTAATCATATATGGAAGACAAGAGCAGTGTACTTAACCAATCTTTCTACATTGTGGTTTCTATATAAATGTTCACTGTGCTTTAATTGTAAGCATCTCACTTAGAAACAACAGAGAAGTCCTAGCTATGAAATGTTTTTAAAAAATTTAATTGAGGCTCATATTCCTAAAGGTAAGAAGCAGGTTTGGAAAGTCAGCCAAAGCTGCATAATCTATACTTCCACAATTTAGATTCCAGAGGAGTGAATGTTTATAGTAGGACAGCTACAGTGGGGTATGTGCTTATCACGGGTGGACGTGTTTTTTCAGTAGTGCATAGAGGCCTTATAATTTTTTTAGAATCCAAATGGGAAGAGGTGGCCTGGAAGGCCATTAAGAAAACGGTGTACCAGGCTTTCTGCAGTCTTGTTGGAACAGGTCATTTCTTTTAAAAACCTGAACAGAACATTTACAGAAAATTTATTGATATATTAGCCAGAGAGTACTTTCATTGAGTTCTAAAGGAGCATATACATGAAAATTCATATTTGGCAAGAATTATTATATGAAAAATTTGTACAAGTGACAGCTTACACAGCCCAGATTTGATATAAACGAGTGAGCTCTCTTCCAGTGAGGTTCGATTCAGTGTGGAATCTGTAACATTCCAATCACATATACTCTGACAGTCCTGCTATGGTGAGAGGCACTTTACAAATGTTTAATGCTGCAATTTTATAAGGATTGGCTGTTTTCTTGCTTTTTCATCCGTCGTTAATGATTACATGTTGGCAAAGGATACATTGTTAGATTAGATCCACAGCACATTAAAGACTGCTTTCTCATTCCCTTTCTCTCCAATTAAGTTGGTGAAAAATGTAACTTTAGTATTTTACAGGACAGGGTAAAGGTGTTTCATCTAGGTGATGTCTATATTATAAAAATAAAATAAAAAATATAAATATGTAACACAAACCCAGTGCCTATTGTTAAATAAAATATACAATAAGAGCAGACCTTTTAGGAAGTTTTGATTTAAAAATAGGCTGTTATGATTTCATTATAAAACATTTGAAAACAATCTTGAGATTAAGCCAAAGTAACCAGATTGCTTTGCCAAATAAAAAGGTAAGTGGGTAGGTATCATTCTGCAAGGGGATACATTGATAAAAACGAAGATTACAATTTTTTATCAAGTTGTTCATTTAGAAATTCATCAGGGAGTTTTGAAACATTCTCTCATATTATAGTCTTTTAATATAAAAATATTGCCATTTTTTATTAGATCCATCAGATTGCACAGTGATGTTTCAAAACCTCATTAAAGTTGACTTCAGTAATTACAGACAGAAAATTCCTGGGAAGTCAAATACTCTCTTATGGTGACATAAAAATTCCATTATCAATTTACAATGGAATTTCTGTGTCAATTACTCCACACAAGGAAGTATATATTTTAAAAACCCATCTGTTATGCAACCACGTGGACAGGGGTTGTGAGTGTGGGTGTGTGCGTGCATGTGTGAACAAATGTGCAACATACACACAGAGGATCTGCACATTTCTGCAAATTATTTTTAAATTAATAAAAGAAAATGAAATCACAGGAGTGTGTAGCAGGATAGCAGTCTTTCTTTTTAATGACAGGATAAAAAATAAATGCCCACTGGAAAAGAATATTCAAACAGTCCCAGAAACTATACAATGTAACTTGTTAGATCCAGTAAGTAAGATGTCATGTCAATGATCTGATCAAGAATACCTGCCCTGGCCACTCTGCGGATGTTTCTGTCCACTTGTTCACACTGAGGACCAAGATATCCTTTCTTACAGAGGCACTTGTTGGGTCTAACACAGACACCTCCATGACGACACGCTGGCTCACATTTTGCTGGAAAGGGGAAAAAATAAAGAGTAATAACATGGCTCTTATCCTGTAAGTTAGAAACAGTGCTGAGCGGGAGGCCAATAAATATCTGATGAATAAGGGAAGGCGAGGAAAGAAGAAGGAATGATTTGAAAGACAGACGTGTAAGTAAGAAGGAAGGTTTCTCAGATCCATGGTAATTTGGAGACTAGAACTCAAGACAATGGGAGACATTTCTAGAGAAGCAGAGATCCTGAGAAACAATTTCAGTCCTCCACAGAACTGACTTCATTTAACACAAAGATTTCATCTTTTTCAGATCTCTGCTCCCCAGAGGCCTGCTGGGAGGCCACTGGCTGGAGCATCTCCAAAGCAACACAAAGGTGAGGTCAGTTTTGGATTTTGGCTCCCTCAAACTCCTTCCCTCTGCTTGCAGAGGACTTAGGGCACGTGCTTTGCTCCCTGATCACACCTTAAAGCCCACTTCTGGAGTAAGAGCAGTTGGCCAAGGAAGGACGTGCTAAGCAATCTTTTTAGGGTTACTATACAGCACAACATTTCCTCATTAAAGAATGGTCACTCCTGCAATATAGGTGACTTACTCCTAAAATAAGATGCAGACATACATTTGGCATATAAATATTGTCATTTACTGATAAGATAAATCTGGGGCGTGCAGCTATTATAGACAGATTCAAATTCCTTGAATACATTTCTCTATACTTTGGCCAGGTCATTTTCACCTTTCTGAACACATTATTCAAAATCCAGAGGTCTGCAGTTGACACATGGAAAAGAAAAAAAGAAAATAAAGACAATTTCTCTTTAAATGTTTGAGAGATGAGTAAACCATGTGCATATACAAATCAAATTCCTGCTTGGGACAAAAATATCCTGAATAGATAACTTTAAAAAAGTTTTTTGTTTTTCTTTTTTTAAAAAAATATGTTCTTTTTAGATCTTAATTTGTGTGTGTGTGTGTGTGTGTGTGTGTGTTTGTGTGTGTAGATGTACCAGGGATTGAACTGAGGGGAACTCAACCACTCAGCCACTTCCCCAACCCTATTTTTTTGTATTTTTTATTTAGAGACAGAGTCTCACTGAGTTGCTTAGTGCCTCAATTTTGCTGAGGTTGGCTTTGAACTCATAATCCTCCTACCTCAGCTTCCCAAGCCACTGGGATTATAGGTGTGTGCCACTGTGCCCAGCCTAATCTTAAATTTTTTTATTAGTGCATTTGATCATACAAAATAATGGGTTTCATTGTAGTATATATATACTACAATGAAATATATATATGTGTATATATATAAATACACACACACACACACACACACACATATATATATATATCATACTTTGATCATATTCGTCATCCCCCCCCCCAGCTTTTCTCTAATAGTCTCCCTGTGACAACTTTCATGTCAGATTCTATATCCGAGGGAAAATATCTAAAATTTGTCTTTCAGAGTCTGTCTGATTTCACTTAACCATATGATTTCCATTTTCATCCATTTTCCTACAAGTGATATGATTTCATCCTTCCTTACAGCTGAATAATGGGGAAAAACATGAAATCATTTCCTCTAAAACCTGTTTTCTTTATCAGCCTTCCGAGTTGCTGGGATTACAGGGGTGAACCATCCTGCCCGCATGTCATTGGTATTGTGATGGAGATTGCATTGAATGTGTACATGGCTTTCAGCAATGTTGCCATTTTAACAATATTAATTCTGCTGATCCATGGAAATGGGAGGTGTTTCCATTTTCTAGTGTCTTCTTTAATTTATTTCTTCAGTGTTCCATAATTTTCATTGAATAGGTCTTTTACCCCTTGGTTAGATTTATTCATAGGCATCTTACTATTTTTAAAGCTATGGTGAATGGAATGATTTCTTTTTCAGCAGGTTTGTTATGAATTAGTGTATAGGAAAGTTGTTAATCCTTATATTGATTTTGTATCCTGCTAATTTGCTAATTTTATGGGCTCTAGGAGTCTTCTGGTGGAAACTTAGGGTCCTCTAAGCCTAGGATCATCTCTTCTGTAATAGGAATAATCTGATGACTCCTTTTCCTATTTCTATACCTTTTTACTGCTTTCTCTTGCCTAATTGCTCCAGCTAAACTTTCAAGGACTATACTGAATAGGGGTGTTGAGTGAGTTAACTTCTTTGTCTCAGTCATGACTTTAGAGGAAATGATTTCATGTTTTTCCCCATTAAATATAATGTTGGCTTTAAGTTTGCCATATATAGCCTTTATTGTGTTGAGGTAAGATCCTTCTATATCTTTTTTCTTCAGGGATTTTATCATGAAACCATGTTGAATTTTGTAAAAGGCTTTTTCTGCATCTATTGGCATGATCATGTGATTCTTACCTGTGATTCTGTTTATGTGGTATTATTACGTTTATTGATTTGTTTATATTGAACTATCCTTCCATCTCTGGGATGAAACCATGGTGTATGATCTTTTCGATGTGCTGCTGAATTCAGTTTGAAAGTATTTTATTCAGGATTTTTGCATCTATGCTTATCAGGGATATTAGTTGCTAATTTTCTTCCCTCCCTCCCTCACTCCCTTCCCTCCTTCCTTCCTTCCTGCCTTCCTTTTATTTCTGTTGTTTCCTTATCTTGTTTTGGTATTAGAAGGCTACTGCCTTGGGAGTAGGAGTTTGGAAACATTCTTTTCCTTTCTATTTCATGGAATAGTTTGAAGAGCATTGGGGTTAGTTCTTCTTTAAAGGCCTTGTAAAATTAAGCAGTGAATTCATACAGTTCTAGCTTCTCTTTGTTGGGAGACTTTTTTTACTGCTTCAGTCTCATTGCTTGTTATTGATCTATTTAGGTTTTTCATAACCTCTTGGTATCAATTTTGGTAGATAATAGCCATCTAGAAATTTATCCATTTCTTCTAGATTTTATAATTTATTGGAATATAAGTCTTCAAAAGAGTCCTCAAGGATCCTCTGGATTTCAGTGATATCTGTTGTAAACATCCCCATTTTCATCTTTAATTTTGTTAATTAGGATCTTCTCTTTCTTTTTGGTTGGTTTGGCTAAGGATTTACTGATCTTATTTATCTTTTCAAAGAACCAATTCTTTGTTTCATTTATCCTTTGTATAGTTCTTTTGGTCTAATTTCACTTAGTTCAGCTCTGATTTTTTTTTTAATTTTGTTTGTTCTTTTTAGTTAAATGACAGTAGAATGCATTTTGATGTAATATACATATGTGGAGTATAACTTCTGATTTTTATTATTACTTTCCTTCTATTGATTTTGGATTTGGTTTGTTCTTGATCTTCTAAAACCTTGAGATACATATTTAGGTTATTTGAGATCTTGTTTTGATTTTTTAATGTAGGCAGTCATAGTTATAAGCTTCTCTCATAGAACTGCCTTTTAAATATTCCACAGATTCAGGGTATATTGTGTTTCCATCTCCATTTGAGTCTAGGAATTTTTACATTTCCTCCCTGATATCTTCAATAACCCACTGGTCATAAAAAAAGTGTATTGTTCAATCTCCATATGTTTGTATAGTTTCTGTTGCTGTTGATTTCTAGTTTTATTACATTATGACTAAATAAAGTTCCATAAGCTGCTAAAAGAATGTAAGAATGTGTCTTCTTCTGTTGATTGATGTTTTTTTTTTTTGTCTAAATGACCTATTTGTGAAAATGGGATATTGCAGTCATCTACTATTATTGTATTGGGTCCTCTCTGTCCTTTTATGCTGGGTAGTGTTCATTTTATAAAATAGGGTTTACTGATGTTTGCTGCATCTATATTTACAGTAATTACATATTCTTGGTGGATTGCTCCCTTCAGCACAATGTACTGGTCTTCTTTGTCTCTTCTGGTTTGAAGTCTGCTTTGCTGGGTATGAGCATAGCTACTCCTGCTTGCTTTCAGACTCCATTTGCATGGAATATTTTTATCCCATTCTTTCATTTTCCATCTGTGTATGTCGTTAATGGTAAGGTATGTTTTGGGCATGTAGAACAAAACAAAACAGTTGTCTTGTATTCACCATTCTTTGTCTTTTAATAGAAGAATTGAGGCCATTTACATTCAGAGTTATTATTAAAACTTGTATTAATTCTTGTCATTTTATTATTTTTCTAATGTTTGAGTCTTTCCTGTATCTCATATGCTTATCTACTCTTCTAGTGAGATTTATTCTTTCCTGTGCTCTTGTGGTTGTACTTATCTTCCTCTTCTGTTTGTGAGATTCCTTTAAATATCCTCTGCAATTCTGGGTTAGTGATCATAAATGCCTTTAGTTTATTCTTATCTTGGAAGTTTTTTATTTCTTCCTCCATTCTGAAGGGTAGGTTTGCTGGATATAGTAACCTGGACTGGCAATAATTTTCTTTCACTTAAAAAAACAAAATTCCATGTCCTCCTGGCCTTTAGAGTTTCTGTTGAGAAACCTGCTGTTATTCTGGTGGGTTTGGTTTTAAAAGTGACTTGTTGCTTCTCTCCTACAATTTCATTTTAATATTCTCTCTTTGTTCTGAATTTTTGGCATTTTCACTGCAATATGTTATGGAGAGGTTCTTTTTTGATCATATCTATTTAGAGTTCTAAGTACTGCCAATATTCAAGTATCCATCTAAATACTCAAGTATCCATCTCATCCTCAGAATTTGGGAAATTTTCTGCTATTATTTCATGGAATAGGTTTTCTATGCCATTAGCTGGTATCTGGTATCTCTATTCTTTTCTGAAGACCTGAGAGTCTTAAGTGAGTTGTCCCAGAGATCTGCATTTTTTGTTTATAGTTACTTATTTTTTTTCTTTACAACTGTCTGAATCTTCCAATTCATTCGCCTTTTCTTCAAGCCTTGAAATTCTGTCTTCTGCTTGCTCTAGTGTATTGGTTGGGCTTTCCACTGATTTTTTTTAATTTGGCTTATTAAGATTTCATTTCTAAGATTTATGTTTAGTTCTTTTCAAAATTTCTATCTCTTCATTGAATTTTTCAACTGTATCTTATAGTGTCTGCATTAACTCAACCAATTATTTTCTGTGTTATTTTGGAATTTATTGATCTTGTTTTAAACCATTCTTTCTATTATTTATCTAGCATTTCATCCTCTTCAATATCTTTGGAGTCAGTTGGTACTGAGTTATGAACTTTAGGAGGTGTCATGTTGCCATGTTCTTTCATATTTCTTGTATTTCTATGTTAAGATTTGTTTATCTGTTGGGTTGGATTTCTCTTCCACTTTTATGTGAAGTCTTTTTAGGTCACAGTCTTCTCTCTCTTTTTTTTTTAATATTTTTTTAGTTGACTTAGTTGAACACAATACCTTTATTTTAATGTGGTGCTAAGGATTGAACTCAGGGCCTTGCACATGGTAGGTAAGCGCTCTACTGCTGAACCACAACCCCAGCCCCCATAGTCTTCTCTTGATGATGGGTCTTGGTATAATGGATTGTTGTGAAGTGTTGGATATATTTCTATATGGGTTTCATAGTACAGTTTCTTTGATAATACTTTGGTGGTAACTAGTCCACTTTGACGCGATATGTACTGTGTGTAAGCCTGAGGATCCTTCTTTCTCTGTAAGTCTCACAAGAATGGGATCTTTTTGTAGATCAAGCAATTGTGTTGTAGACAGTGGAGGTTATGTTGACACCCTCTGTGATTGCTCCTCTGATCTTTTCAACACTGTTTATCCAAAAAGGACATGGGGCAATCTATGCTGAAGCCCCTCAAAGGTGTGGTATCCACAGCCTTTGAGTTATTTCTCTCTGCTATTGCTTAGGGGTAAATGTCCAGAAATGGGTCTTCAGGGCCACTTGGTACCTACTTGGGGCCAGAGATACCTACTTGGGGCCAGAGGTTGACTGGGGATTTTTATCTTCCTTCTTTTTTTTTCTTTTCTTTCTTTCTTTTCTTTTCTTCTTCTTTTTTTTTTGTTGTTGCTGGGGATTGAACCGAGGGCCTTGTGCATGCAAGACAAGCACACTACCAACTTAGCTATATCCCAAGTCCTTTGTCTCCTTTCTGTATGATTACTTTTATAAAATAATTTTGACCTGTCTTACACTTTAAATAGTGGCAAGATTAAAATTCTTCACTGAAATAAAACTTCATATTGACTTAAAGAATTCTTATATTCATTTATATCACATATTATTTCAAAATAATTTGTTCACCCTTAGTTAAAACATGTTACTAGAAGGTACTCAATAAATGTCTATTAACTGAATACTTGAGGTGACATAAGAAATTAGACAAAATGTAAAGTAAAAATTATAACACAATGAATTCTATGTAAAAGAAATGGAGTTAGTACTGTCAGTACTGTCAATCAAAGGAAGCTGAAGGATGATAGATTATCAGATATATGAATATTATTATACTTGGACACTGATTCTACAAAAAGGGAGACAGAGTGGGTCAATAAAATGAAAGCACTCTTCTTAGATAATAGAATTATGCAATTTCTATTGAGTTTTAATTAGGAGAGTTCTTTCCTAGGTATGCAATCATAGTACTAATCAATCACATAATATTATTTATGTTGCAAATTACTTTGGCAATTTAAGCTTAAAATTTATATTGTATGTGT
Organism: Marmota marmota marmota; assembly: GCF_001458135.2. Taxonomy (NCBI): domain Eukaryota; kingdom Metazoa; phylum Chordata; class Mammalia; order Rodentia; family Sciuridae; genus Marmota; species Marmota marmota. The sequence continues at coordinate 3,261,520 of NW_026000057.1, read as the reverse complement.
AGCTTTAAATATTGGCTATTTTTGTTAGACAATATATTAAATAGACAAGTTATGGTTATACTTTTGAAACAAATGCATCTTTAGAAAGCACAATAAAGAGCACATATGTATAAGAATACTATTAAATATTATTTTGGGGCTTTGCTTCTCATCAGCAAGACGTACTTTTATAGCAGAGGTCAAAATCTTTTCTAAGTAATATGTATATGCTGGTTGTCGAATATACATTTTTAACATCTATATCTTAAACTCTACATTTTTTAATTTATCCAATTTTCCTACTTCACGCCAAGTAGAACTTAAACTTTGCACAAAATTGAGGAAATCTTACGTTAAAGGATAGAATAACCCTGAATAAATCTCCCTTGCTTTTTCTGAGCAGCTGCACACCTAGTCAATGGTTCCCAAGGGAGTGGCAAACAGAATTAAAAATCTCATAATATGCCCCCAGATAATTGCGTTTTCCCTTTTTATTTAGAAACACTCACTGAAAAACCCTGTTTCGAGTGTGGTGTGGCAAGAAAGTGAGCAGTAAAGCCAGGGAGGGCATTTATGGGGTGTCTGGAAAATGCTAGCACATGGGTAGGGCTCGCGTGGAGCTCAGGACCCAGGGCTGAGCACCAGTAGAGATGACCTGGTTGGGCTGTTTTCATTTTTTTACTTTTTGAAGGGACTCCAGTCATTTAAAGTTTTCTCATGTTTGCAATGAGCTTACCCACGTGAATAGTTTACATTACGGAAATGGAAAAGATTTCATGTATAAGTTCAGAAGCCAGTAGACATTCACAGTATTGTATTCTGAACCCTAGATGGTTCTAGAAGGAATAGCTAATGCTGAGTTCTTGAGAACCTAAGAATAATCCCATTCCCCAGTCTTTCTTATGACAACAAAAATACTAACCGATTCTGCAAAAGTCCCCCTCCCAGCCTGGACTGCAGCAGCAGGTCCCTGTGGGGGTGCAGTAGCCGTTGCGACAAAGCCGGGAGCACTCTGAGTTCAGGGTCTGCGCAGGTTGTATGGAGGCTCTGCATTCCGCGGGCATTACAGGTCTGTACAAAAGATAAGAGTTGACATTGTATTTTGGTTGAAAATCAGTATTGGAGTGAAATCTAATGGTTTTGTAGTTTAGTCTACATAGCACGTAAGACCTTTCTTTTTTAAGTGACTCAGTCAACCTGCAACTTTGGAAGAATGGAAAAAATACATACCAGTAAGGAAACAAAATAATCAGTCCCGAACCCAAGTGAACATATTGAACATTCTAGAAACTTTATCACAATCAATTCATTGATGAAAATGTAAATTTAATTATAACGGCATTTTATATTTGGTAGCTAGAATTTCTAGTGATTGCAATTTGAAAAATAAAATGTATTTATATTTTTAAACTTTTCCACCCAGATCTAAAAAAGTTTAAGGATAGTACCTGAGATATTATATTTAGGGAGAGTACAGTTTCTCTTGCTTTGGTCTGCTCAGCAATATTACAGGGCTGTAGGCATTCATCAAAATGAACACTTGCAGCCTAAATAGTTTAGGAATCTATATTTGGTTTCACTTTACATTTCTTCTGAGATTATTTTTTTTGAAAGGTTGCCATAATATTTATGTATGTGTGTATTTGTATTGTTGGGTCAAAGTTCAAACTCTGCAACGCAAAAGGCCTGCATATAAAATGGAGATTTTTTTTATGTACATATGCACTGAAATCAAATTATTTTATTTTAATATGTGTGAAATAATTAGATTTTATCCTGTTATGGAGAAAATGGAAACATCTTATTTGCCATGTAAAAAGTCATGGTTTTTGTTTTCATTGTTCTACAACTAACTGCCATTATTTATAGAGGAAACCAAGAGCTTCCAAAAGATTTTCATGGTTCCCCTGTTTTTGTAACGTTCTTACTCAGTCTGAGTCAGGCTGGCCTCTGGGTCACAACTGCTCATTACCTAACCTTGGGGGAAAACGTGGCACTTTCAATGGTACTGAGGGCCCGAGTGTGGTCTGCAGGCTCTTTCAGTTCAGGCTGTAAAGGAATGTCATCATCATCAAGTCACTGCATTAGGGTGGCCAAAGCAGGTCCTTTAAAAGACTTATTTTCTTTTAGTGGTGCTAAGGATCAACCCAAGGCCTCCTGCATAGTAGGCAAGTGTTTTGCCACTGAGCAATACCCCCAATCCAGCTGGGGTCCTTAAGAACCAAACAAAGAAGGTGATCATTATAGATCAGATCACCACAAGAGGTAAATTACACAGCTTCTTGAGATAAGCAAATAATTAAGCCCTGGAGAGTGTTTTCTTGAAACTGGTTACCTTGTTATGTCCCTATAGCAATGGAAACAGTGATAATAATTTGGGATGTGACCTCAGGCTTTTTCTACAATGACTCAAAACCATATATATTAAAAACCAAAATACAAAACATGTAGAGCAACGTCTCTAGTTCCTCTTCCCATTAAAGTTCTACTCTGTTGAAGTCCTGGGTTTGCAACCAACATAGCAATTCTGAAAACTCTCATGAATCTAGTCGCCTCTTATTTAAATCTGGAAATGGTCAATTCACATGAAAGGACCTTAAGGAGTTCCATAAACAGAACATATTTCCATTCAGAAAGCATTCAATGTTTTCCGTGTTTCCCCAAGGAGTCTTTTTGGAAGAAAGGAGGGACTGGGATAGGGAAGAGAAAATGTTAAACAGTTATACCAAGAAAAGTAAGGACATTATCTTCCCTGCCTTCTGGTTGTTGTTAAGGACCCCATATTGGCTCTATTTCTGTCCCATAAAATTCTTATTTCGCTTGTGAGATGATGTGGCATTTCTGGCCACCCGAAAGGCAATTTTTCAGATCTTTGAATCCCAGGCTAGGATCATTTATGACGTGGCATTTAGTAAATGGGGACTGTTCTAATCTTACCAGTAACCGATTGTATACAACTCTGTGTATCTAATTTCTATTCATTATCACTTGTTCACTTTACTTATGACTCATTTAAGAAAAGATAAGCCGGAAGTAGAGTTACTAACAAAGATATTACAAGTTGTGGGTGACGCAAGATTTTCAGGCACACAGCTTACACACCGTGCACAAGATAGTTTAGACCTGAGGAGATAACTCTGAAGAGAAGACATACTTTAGATAAGGAATGTAGGCAGATTCAGTATAACAGCAGTAACTAGAGGTGAAGTGTCCAGGGGACACTGATTACTGTGCAGAGGGGAGATGAATGAGAACATGATAGGAGAGTTCTTTAGGGGAGAGCAGTTCTTTAGTTCTTTAGGGCAGAGCAGGGGAGGGTAGAGTATATCACCCTTATTGGCCTACTGACCAAACATTCACCTACGTGGAAACTCAGATTATGGAGGGAATTCTGAATTATTTTTTTCTCAAGATTTATTAAATGCCTATCTGCACATACAGCTGTTTCATACTTGGGCTTCTTTATTTCCAGTTGTGTAAGACTGGAGGGCTGTCATGTCTAAACATTTGAATTCCCTCAAGGTGTTTTATTTTTATTTATTTTATTTTTTGCATTACAATTCTTAATATACCCTTACACCTCAATTTATCATATCTCTGATTGTATATAAGGTATGTTGACACTAAATTCACGTCTTCATACATGTATTTTGTATAATGATGAGGGTCTCCCCTTCCACCATCCTTGCTATTCCCCTTCTCCCTCCCTTTCCCTCCCACCCCTCTTCCCTATCTAGAGGTAATCTTCCTCCCTTGCTCTCCCTCCCTACCCCATTTTCAGTCCCCCCCCCTTATATCAGAGAAGACATTCGGCATTTGTTTTTTTTTAGGGGGGGGGATTGGCTAACTTCACTTAGTTTTAATGTAAATACCTGAGAAAGTTATCTTCTTTTTCTTTTATAAAGTTGGTAACTAACATTCCTCATTTAGCATGTTAAATAACTCTTCTCCCTTTTTTTTAAGACTGTTATTATACTGGGGCTCCCTTAGCATGAAATTTACATGACAGATTTCCCATCTCTTAAAGAAGTCTTTGTCTTATAAGGAATGAATTATTCTATCTCCCTTTCCCCTTCTCCCTTGAAGGGAAAGTCTTCTGTGGGAGGAGTTATATACTCCATTGTCTTCAGCTCCTGTGCTCTTCATGGGGATAAGACATCACAGGGCCTGTATCCTCATGGAGACATGGAGGGGAAGATGGATGGGTAGCCGCAGAAGCTTGCTGTAGTGTGATCTTCGTTTTATTAACAGGTGCACACAAAGTCTCATGGGAATACAGATGAGGGTGGAATTGTTTTAGGATAGGGAGGAAAATGCCATCTATCTATAGTTTCAAATTGTAAGTAGTGGAAGATGACACACCACTTTGGTGGTTGTATATAGAGAGATGACACTAGAGTTAGGAAAATACTGTATAGACGGTCAATAAATATTTATTAAATTGAATGTTTATAGTAGTAACTTTCTCAAATAAACTCTGTGAGAATAAATATTTCCTTTCTTCTCCTCATTTCCCCAGGACCAAGAAGAATATGTAGCCCATGGAAAATGCTTCATAAAAATCTATTGAAGGAATGAATAAAATTAATAAGAATATGAAATTTTAAAAGGGTATTTGTTTCTTTTTTATGCTATTAGGTATTAGGAATATATCAACAATTTAGAAGGATATCATTAAAATCTAATTGCTAGACTTTTGTATCATAAACCTAATACTAAAAACATTTGCTGTCTTTCTAGTGCCTAAATTAACTCAATTCTTATAAAATTCTTCTAAGACATAGCTAAATTTTAAACAATGCATTTTTATCCTAGTTATGATCCTAGTTAGTAAACAAAAGGTCAAAAAAATCAGGGTATGCTTGGCCTTAAGAGATAGGATTGTTTTCTAGACGAGAATTAAAGTCAATGCATTTACATTCATTTTTCATATTTGGCAAAGTCTGACAAAGACTGGTGACCCCCACCACTTCTCTCTACACAATGTTTGTTATGGTGACAGTCTCTCTTCCACTAAGAACATGCCCCCTTTACGTAAAATGAGGAGGTAAGAGAATGCAGCAGTTCAGGGGGATTTTGTTCCTAGAATCAGACCATCTTAAATATACATAGATACTACATGTTCAGACCTAATGGGATCGAATAAAAATCTCCAGTATGAATCTGTGACAGATTAACTCATTTTCATACTTATTTTTATTAGATTGGAAAATTGGATGTTTAGTTTATATTTAATAAGAATCATTTAAATAGTTATTCTTTTAAGCAATTACTTTCTAAGCCTTTGGACTCTTAGCTCTCCTGAATAGAATCAGAAATAGGTTTCGAAATAGAAACTTAGCCAAGAGGATGTTTAGGTTTGCAGTAAAGAAAATACTGAGCCCATTTGTTGACAGCTATCCCCACAGCCCTGGAACTTAATTTAAATCAGAAAAACATATTTCCTAATCTCACATGACGAATAATGAAACACTGAGGGCCTGGTGCAGAAAACAGCCCAACATTCCTTAATATATAAAGCATTGTTTTCAGAAATTGAAGACAGTTTTTTAGAAACCTACTTTGGCTGGCTCTGTGCAGTGGTGCAAAGGTTTGGGTACTTTCTTGAAGCAGAGAAGTTGGGATGCTTGAGTAATTTAAAACACACATGGTATGTGATGACTTTTGTGAACAGGAAAGGCCAACGGTGAATGTCCCTGGGTCGTGGGATTATGGGTGGTTTTCATTGAATGACATTTAATCAATGGACAAGTAAATCAAGGGATGCAAAGTCCTTTGTGAATGTGTGTGGAAGAGCTGGGATTCATCCCATCTGAGTAGGCTGGCCCCTCAGAGTGAGCATGCAAAAATCTATTTTGTCTTTCACAAAAAGGAAAAGAGGTTCATTCTGAGATTTTTGTTAGGTGTCCAGATTTTAAATTCATTTTGTTGTAAAACAAGATCTATAGATTATGCATAATATGCTTTCATAAATTCTGATTCGTTGGAGGTTTTAGGAGATGTAATAATTCTACAGCCTCTCTCAGCAATCTCTAGAGGTGGGAGTTGGGGGGAAACTTGATGTAAGAACTGACTTCTTTTTTTTTGGTACTGGGGTACTGCTATATCCCCAGCACCCCCCACCCTTTGAAAAAATTTTGAGGCAGAGTCTCATTAAGCTGCTTAGGGCCTCTGTAAGTTGCTGAGGCTGGCTTTGAACCTGTAGTCCTCCTGCCTCAGCCTCCTGAGTCACTGTGGACAAGCATGCACCACTGCACTCATCTTATTCTTTATCCATAGTCACACTGGGACACATGGAAAAAGTGTTTCCTACACCTGTAACATATTTAAAATGATTTTCCTTCCATGCTTTTTCCCTTTCTCATGAGTTAGGAAAAATCTGTAAGTCTACTAGAGTCCCTGTTCAGCAGCATGAACGTGACCAGGGAGTTTCTTAGAAATGCATGATCTCAGACCCTACTCCAGCACTACTGAGTTCAGTTCAGACCAGACAGAGTTCAAGTCTGTCAGGTGATTCATATGCATGTTCAAGTTTGAGAGGCACTATTCTAAATCAAGATCATTTTCAGCCAGGAGCAACGAATGTGGCTATTAATTAGCATGTTCAGGAGCTTCCAAGAACAGAATGCTCTGAGAACTTATAGTTGGGTGGAGTCTCTCCTCTGGACAGGGAGGCAGTCTTTCTCTGTCCCAGCAGATTCTCTGTGTAATGAATTTCCCCACTGTAAGCAGTTTGGTACACAATGATCATCTGAACAACCCATTATTTTAAAAGCTAAGACTCAGCACTTTTACCTCAAAAAGAATAAAGAAGTGGAAAATGCCTTGTGATGGGACATTTTCCTGTTCCTGTTCCTTGAGGCAGTGCCACAAGCACTGGATGATAACTGCTGGGTCATATTTTAAATGCTCATCTTAGTGGCTTTCTCCAAGGTCAATACACAGAGTGATTCTCTCCCCTCATAACTGTCTTTAGTTTGCTCACTGAAATCTTTTTCCTGGACACATCAACATTTTTCTTTTCTGTGTCAGTTTACTCACGAGGAAGAGAATTCAGGATTTGGATGGATTAACAATATATTTTGTGACTATATTTGGTCATTTGGTCATAGATTTTGAACGGAATTTGACATTCAAATTCATTTGGGGTGTTAGGAATCTCATGCACTTATAAAACAACCTATTATAGGTAGAAGAGGAGAGGAAAGGGAATCTATTTATTATAATCATGTAATTTTGATCCCGCTGGGATGTCATGTGTGGATAGATGGCAATACAATTTTTCTAACAGTATTTTTCTCTTTGAAACATACCAAGAAATCAAATGCCATTTCTTTGACATTATATCATATGTTCGTTGCAGAAATACTGTTCTATATATTTCCAAGTAAGCCTGACATTAGAATAAAGGCAAAGAATACTTAAATTCAAGAATAGCTCTGAATGTACAGTACATATCATATTAAATTTTTTTTTCACTTGTACTATATATTTCTGAAATTCTAAGTTAAGATGGAGAAAGTCAATGTTCTATCTTACTTCTGGATAGGTCTAAAAATTTCTTTGTTTTGAAACATGCTGAAAAAAAAAAGGGGGCTGGGCCTCAGCTTTCTTCAGCTGACCAACTCTATCTTCATTTTGTGGTTTTCTGAGTTTTAGGTCTCTTCCCTCACATGTCAGACTCACTCACTTCATCTGATCACTAAGCCTGTTGTCTGGCTGTAACACCCGGACACCTCGGACTGAGTTGTTGCTAAGTTCAAAGGAGACAGAAGTCCACACAGGTATGGCTGCATAGTGCTAAAAAAATGACCAGAAATTTCACAAATACCTGTTTAATTTTGTTCTATGGTTAAAGATGCAACCATACGAAAAGCAACTGCTGAAACCACTTAGATTTTTTAAATAACTTCCATGTTAATTCTATCTCCATGACAGAGGTCTGGCTTTGCCCTTCCCAAATTTAAAAGATCAGGAAATATATGAGGGATCAAACAGCTTTCACACTGCAACTAGTCACAGACAGTCCTGGAACTCTTTCCTGCCCTAATATGGAAACACTCACCTGGCCTTCTTACTTCAGGAAAAGATAACAAGGAACCCACATTTCAGGCCCTATTAATCTCACTATGCAATCATCATCACCTCAATACGCACATATCTGAAAAGGAATATATCCAACACTAAATTTATTAGCTTAACTCATTGTCTATAGTTCCATGGAAAATAAGGATATGAAATGTTAATAAGATTTCTTAAAGGAAAAACCTGGGAGAAATGATAAACAAAATAATATTATCTACTGCTAGATAAAAAGACAAGGTCTAGTTTATCAACTTTCCTTAGCTATTTGTTACATTATGTTTGCATAATGATATCCTAACTTCAGAGATTGGTCGACTACAATTATTAGTGGTAAATGTAAAATAATAGATGCTTCTACTTTAATTCAAAGCACATGTTCCTGAAAAATCTTTCACATAATAAGGTCTCATAGATTTCTTGTTATATTTCCTGTTCTGGATAGGATTTGTGTCTTCCTAAATTCATGTCAAGGACTTAATTCCCAATGTGGTAGGAGGTGGGCCTTTGGGAGGTAATGAGGTTTAGGTGACTTCCTGAGGTTGGAGTCTCCCAAATGGGATTAGTGTCTCTGTCTAAAAAAGAGAACTTCCCACTCACTCTCCATGGTGTGATTCAGTGAGAAGGCTGCTGCCTACAAGCCAGGACGAGAACCTTCCCAGAAATCTGACCAAGCTGGCACCTGATGAGAAATCAATGTCTGTCATTCAAGCCAGACAGGTATTTAGTTATAGCAGCCTAAGCTGGCTGTAAGACAAGGGTTTGTGGGAAAATCCAGATCTGTGCGATGCTGTAAGTAAAACATTAACAAAAACAAAAGTTACTACCTTGGGAGATAATTTGGGCAACTCAGCAGCTCAGCAGTAGGTGGAGGCTGCCTGGGGAGATTGAAAACAAAGCCCAGCATGGTGGCACAAGCCTGCAGTCTCAGCCACTCAGCAGGCTAAGGCAGGAGGATCACAAATTTGAGGCCAGCCTCAACAACTTGGTAAGATCCTGCCTCAGAATTTAAAAAATTTTATAAAGAGGCTGGGGATATAGCTCAGGAGTAGAGTGCTTACTTAGCATACCTGAGGCCCTGGGTTCGATCCTCAGCACCAAATAAAAATAAATAAATAAAATAA
>NW_026000057.1:3249209-3252310 GCF_001458135.2 Marmota marmota marmota | reverse complement strand
GAAGGAAGGAAGGAAGGAAGGAAGGAAGGAAGGAAGGAAGGAAGGGAGGGAGGAAGGAAGGAGGAAGGGAGGGGAAGGGAAAAAGAAAGGAAGGAAGAAAGAAGAAAAAAAATTAGGCAAAACCAAGATGGTGATGGAAGAGGAGCTTCGAACTCAGCAAGAAGTACAACCCACAGAGAGCCATGTCGGGCTGGGGATGCCTCTTTGGGGTGCAAAGACCAATAGACCACTTTTTTTTAAAAAGATTATTTTTAGTTATAGTTGGACACAATATCTTTATTTTATTTATTTATTTTTATTTGGTGCTGAGGATCGAACCCAGGGCCTCGCCCATGCTACATGAGCGCTCTACCACTGAGCCACCACCTCAGCCCAATATATAGCACTTTTTATATGATCACCGGCTATGAAGGTTATGCCTGGGCAACAGCTGGGCTCAGGATGTTCTCTTTTCCTTAACATTCTGGCTACACTTCCCTGTAAGCTACAGAGTTTTCATGTTGTGCAGAGACATGAAAAGCTACATGTGATTCATATATATATATGTATATTTATTTTCATACCGGACAGACATCACTCTCTTTCATATATGAGATTAACAGTGTTAAAGAAAATATCACTGTAGCAGAACAGCGTGGGGCTTAGAGGCCAAATCATAGTGAGTTTCACCTACCTCAGTACCTTCTACCTCAGGCCATTCATTTGGCAATATATAATGTGTAAAGTTCTGGCATGGATTTTTGTTTTTTGTTCTAAAGTGTTATTATCTCAAAAAATATTTTTTATGTTTTTGATGATAAGTGCAATCTCCCAGCAGTAAAATGAGCTCCTGGGGGGATGGACCACGTTCTCATTTATGTTCTCCCTCCATAGCACATAACACTATCTTGAACACAGGAAGTACATAAAAAAATAAATGCGGACTCATTAAATCAGAAACCTTGCATTATATTTGTATTTGCTTTTATATGAGGAAAAAAACCTGAAAAATTAGGGTATAATCAAAAAGTCAATGCCATCGCTTCCTAATTATCCTTTTAACTTAAATGTTTAATTCATAAAACATGATTTATAAAAATGCTATAGTTCTAAGTTTAAAAAAAAAATCTGTAATTGGAAAAATAGGCATTTTTAATGTGCATGAAACATAATACCAGTGGGTTTTGTTCTAAATTTATCCATTTTTTTGAGACAAAATTAATTCAGGATAGTGACACTAATATTAGTAAGTAGAATAAATAGCACTTTGATTACAACGTAATTAAAAAACTTAAAGAATGCCGTATTTTTCTTTTAGAAATCCCCTGAAAAATAAAGTCTTATGTCTTTTCCTCCACCCAAGAGCAACAGATCTACCAGTGTTTATTTATTTATTATATGAAGGTACAAATTTAAAATATCATTAAATGCTTTAAAGGAAAATTAAAATTTGAAACAAGATTTTGTCCTACAAAAGAGCCCCCAAATGTCAGTTTACATTTTCTCTCAAGACAATTTCAGTGGCAAATTAAAAAAAAAAATTTTTTTTTTTTTTTTTTTGGTACCAAGGATTGAACTCAGGGGCACTTGACCACTGAGCCACAACCCCAGCCCTATTTTGTGTTTTATTTAGAGACAGGTCTCACTGAGTTGCTTAGTGCCTCACCATTGCTGAGGCTGGCTTTGAACTTGCGGATCCTCCTGTTCTCAGCCTCCTGAGCAGCTGCGCTTACGGTGTGCGCCACCAAGCCCAGCAAATTCCAAAATTTTGATGTTATACTTATTGATTCATTTACCAATGTTTAGAAAAAGAAGTAATTTAAGCAAGAAATGTTTTAACTCAACCCAAATGAATTAGTAACAAAATGACGCTAAGATGCAGGTATTTTCTTTGTACGTTATGCCTTCCTATAGAAAATGTCTTTTTACAAAATCTGCCTGCCTTTCCCTCAGGTACTGCAATATGATGTGTCAAGGCCTTTCAGTACAGGTCTTTCAGAAGGACTAATAACATCAGACTTGCAGCATTGTCCCCAAAGGAAGAATGGTGGGGGAGGGAATGGGAATTAAAACAAACGCTTGTGGGCATTTGACAATAAATGAGTCTCATTTTAAAGAAGGTATTCTTCGTTATTCACATTCTCTGCTTTATATACATTTCAAAAAATGCCATTTCTAAGTACCTATCAATTGTTTTCATAGCAATTTTTAGTTACTAAAAGTGCTAATATCCCAATATTTCAGAACTGATAAGAAAGAATATAATTAGTATAAAGCAAAATTCCTTTGAATGCTGGGATCATGTCACATCTCCAAGAAACAGGGAAATATGTATCAGAAGACATATATAGTCTCACCATTAAAAAAGCGATAAGTATGTGAGATGTAGATATGTTAATTAGCTTCATGTAATCATGTAATCATTTCACATTTATCAAAACATTGTGCAGTATAGTTGTTTACCCCTCTAGCTTTTTGAGGTTTCAGTTACTTGCGATCAATCATGATCCAAAATATTAACTGGAAAATTGCAGAAATAGACAATTAATACATTTTAAATAGATTTTTATTACAGCATATTGTTATAATTGTTTCACTTTGTTATTGTTGCTGTTAATCTGTCACTGTACCTGATTTATAAAATAGGCTATCATAGGTATGTATGTATTGGGGAAAAAGAAAGCATACATATAGAGTTTGGTACTATCTATAGTTTAAGACATCCACTAGAGGTCTTAGAACATATTCTCCAAGAATAAGAGGAGACACTGTACACTAGATCATATACTGTTTTTATAAGTCATTATACTGCAACAAATCTGGGGAAAAATAAAGTTTAGATTCATCTTAATGGCTGTGGGAAATCAACAGGGAAGAAACAGAATTAGTTGTGCAATTTATAAATATAAATCTATTAGCATTTTGAGAATAGGCATATGACTATTTTTTAAAAAAAAGACATATGAAGTGTTTAAAAGTAACATGGGGGCTGGGGCTGTAGGTCAGTGGCAGAGCACTTGCCTAGCATGCGTGAGGCACTGGGTTTGATCTTCAGCACCACATAAAAATAAATAAAATAAAGGCATCCTGTCCGTCTACAACTACAAAAAAAAAAAAAAAAG